>NW_026035022.1:7734-33181 GCF_019186545.1 Solanum stenotomum
CCCCCACCCCCAAAAAAAATTAAATTTGTTTTTAAAATATATTTTTAATTTCAAATCTTTATTTTTTTACCACATCTCACCCTAGCCCTGCCAACCCCACCCACCCCCAAAAAAAAAATTAAATCCATTTTTTAAAAATATTTTCAATTTCAATTCAAAATTATTTTCTACTCTCAAGTAAAAAAAAGAGATATTTTCTCAAAAATAATTTTCATTCATAAATCAAACACTAAAAAAAAAATTTCGGAAAATATTTCTACTCACCAACCAAACATGAGAAAATAAGTCAAAAATCTACTTGTTTCCAGGAAAACATTTTCCTTCGTACCAAACACACCCGAAGTTAAGGTTTCAAATAGGCAATTATTTAAAGCTAAAGTAGTTAATTATTTTGAAATCTCTTGAAAACCAACTAACTTGGAGAATAAGAAACAAGGAAGCTATGATGGTCTTATGAATTCTATCACAAGTTAATATAAAGGAAACAATGATTCTCATTAGATTCAATTAATTGCTAAAAATTAACAAAAGAAAAATAAAGAATTTGAAGGGATGAGTTTTATTCCATTACAATTAGTTAAATATCAAGAATTTTCATGGCAAATATATATGTAAGTTTTCATACTTGAAGCAACACAATTTTCATGTGTTTCACTTGAAAAAAAAAACTAAAAACATGTTGAGGATCTTTACAGTACTGTCTTACCTGATCAAAGAAAAGGGAGATTTTGTTTGATAGCAAAGTGTAGGCACAATCATCACCCACAAGAACACCGTGAAGTTCAAACCCCTTTTTCTGTCAGATAGGTTTGTTGTTCATGAGTTTCCTTTTCACTTAAAGATCCAGAGTCAAATACTCAAATGATTTCTTTGGCATGCTGTCAATGGTTTGAAGGATGAATGGAGAGAAAGTTGAGAGTTGGGGGCAACCAAAGAGACTAAAAATGAATTAGGGTTTAGAAAATGATTGTGATGGTTAAACAAATAATGAAGGAGAGAAGTGTGGTTCGTCTGGTTAAATTGAATGGATGGTGGAGATTAAAAGGATCTAATGGGTTAGGTTTTGGATTGTTTTGTTGGGCCACAAATTGGATCAATTTAGGGGTTGAAATTGACTGTGAATTTGGGCTTAACTTGACAAAATTTAGCTAAATATTATTTTTTTTAAATGGTAATTGTCTTTAGTGTTATCATTTTAAAACCAAAAAAATACTATAACGATAATATAAAATGATATTGATAAAATCATAGTAGTAATTTGTAATTAAAAAATGGCATATAAAGTACTTAATCAAATTACTTAAATACAAGATAATAAATGTATATGTAGTTTTGAGAGAACCAAAAAAGCAATGAAAATTTTCAAAAGTAGATATAATAAAAAAATTAATATAGGGAATATTTTTTTAAATGTAATTCTAGTGATAAAATGCTAAGGAAGATTATGATAAATTAAGTATAAAGAAGTTGAAAATTTGCAACAATTTTGTTTTTCTTGTTGCAAATATATTCAATGTTGTTGCTAAGAGTACTTTTGGCAACAAGAATACAGTAATTGTTTTTTGTTGGAGTAATATTGTTAGGAAAAATTTATGTAATAATAAAATACGTTGTTTAAAAAAGTTAACGGGCAAAAAACTGAACTTTATAAATATAGTACATTAATTACCACTACATAACAATAGTTTTAATTTTCACCAACATAGCAATAGTTTTGTTTCAAAAATAGGAAATAATATTAATTAAAAAATCAATAAATAAAAAAACAGAAATTGTGGTATTAATGAGCCACGTTATTCTCAACCTCCCTAATTTTCTCCCAATCTTTTACATTCCATGATTTACTCAAATTGGTTACACAATTCTCTCAAATTAAAAAAAAAAGTTTTTTAATCAAAACAAAACTCTCTACCTCCCTATTCTGAAA
The DNA here is from genome assembly GCF_019186545.1 of Solanum stenotomum. Lineage (NCBI taxonomy): Eukaryota > Viridiplantae > Streptophyta > Magnoliopsida > Solanales > Solanaceae > Solanum > Solanum stenotomum. Next base: position 9,662 of record NW_026035022.1, read on the forward strand.
GATTGTACAATTATGAATACCAATAGTGATTCGATTCTAATTCAACACAACGAATGATGAGACGCATCATGTATGTGTAATAAATCAGGAATGGATTTTAGTCCGCAATCTAAACCTATTAATATTGTATATGATGGTGTATTTTATGTCACTGAAAAAAATCAATTTGCGTTATTGGATTTGGGTTGATTAGAAGGTTTAATTACTTTGTTAATAATTATAGTCGAGTCCCGATTCCCAAATTATAATTGTATATGATTGTGTATTGATATCGTAAGTTACGTTGTTATAATCTATTTGTATTTGTATTGGAGTATTGTGATGGTATTTTGGGTCCCGATTCCCAAAATTTCGTGAATTTTTTTTAGTAGATGATTAGGTGTAATTGATATTGTATTTGTTGTAGCTGATTTGATTTAATTGATAGTGTATATAGATTGTTAATCAACATCAAATTTTGTTATTACTTTTTGGTTTATGATCTGGTATATTTATATATTTTATGACGTATATAATAACCAGATAACGTGTTATTTTTTTGGTTCATCTATTGGTATATTAGATAGTGTATTTTCTGGTGTAATTGACGTATGTAAATACCAACTAATGTGTTCATTTTTTGGTCCATATATTGGTATATTAGATAATGTGTGATTTGGTGTGATTGATAGTTTATTTTTCTGATGTAATAGACAGTAGATGTAATTTTGGTGTAATTGATAGTGTATTTTTCTGATGTAAGTGATGTATGTAAACACCAACTAACTTGTTATTTATTTGGTTTATCTATTAGCAGTTCATATGGTGTATGTGATTTGTTGTATAAACACCAACTAACGTGTTAGATTTTGGGTTCATGTATTTGTATATTAGATAGTGTATTTTCTTATGTAATTGAAATATATAAACGTCAAACTTTTATGGTGTTTATATATATCTACTTTCTGATGTAATTAATATAGAATGTTAAATTTTTATAATTACTAATTTAGTATGATTTCAAATGAAGGTATACGCATCAACGAAATATCTTCGTAGAGTTATAAATGGTGCAAAAAGATTTACTGTATGTATAAATACTCGAATGAATAGTTGTGGAAGATTTCAGCATGATGAGATTCCTTGTAGTCATGCAGTTGCTACTAGAAACAACATCGTGAAGATTACTGTTCAACCTATTATAGTAATAAGAATTATCAAGATACTTATGCAATCTCATTTGAGCAATTGTCTTGCAAAAGCTCTTAGGATATTCCATCACATGTTATAGAAGAGACAATGTTACCGCCAATTGCAAGAAAACAACCAGGCAGACCATCAAATAATGATCGTAAGAAGAGATTCAACGAAGGAGAATTCAAAAAGTGTAAAGTAACTCATAATAAATGTGGTACATCGGTGTATAACGAAAAAATTTGCCCCAAATTTGCGGTTCAAAATTAACATTGGTTTTTTTTTTTGTTTAAACAAGTATACATTTGAATCTTTTGGATTTTTGTTGAAATATAGATGTTTTTAATGAATGTTAATTGCAATTTAAACAATATTGGTTAATGTTGATTGGCTAATTCATATTATTGGTGTATTGACTTTTATATCGTTGGTGTTTGCTTGTTTGTATAAAAAAAATTGTGAAAAAGTTGTTACACAAATTATTATTTGTATGAGTTACGTAATATTAATGTAATATTTAAAATAGATTGGCTAGTTCAAAGGCTCAGTTCATAATATTGGTGTAATTACTGTTGTAACATTGATAATAGTATATTGGTTTAATACGTTGTTAATTTCTTGGTGACATAGATATTAATGTTTAAATTAATTGGTGATATATAATGCCTAAATTGTTGTTATTATATAGCAACCTCACATGATAAACATGTAAAACAACTAATTAGCTTAAACAAAATATTTTTACCGCACAATGACACATTTTGACAATATATACATAAACAAAATTGTATGTATCTGTCAGTTAATTAATTAACCACAATATAAGCATCAAACTGAAATATTCTTCGTAATATTAGTGTAAAATGTAAGCAGTAGTATATTAATGGCTGAATTGTTGGTATAATATACCAACCTCATACAATGATATCTATACAACTAATCAACTTAAAAGAGGTGGTTTGACACAACAATGAACACAATAACTTGAAACCATATACACAAACAATTCAGAACCTAAACTGATCAAAATACATAAAAACACTAAAACTAATCAAGAATGACCGAAAATGCCAATTAAAGTATCTTTTAGTTAATTAAACACAATATAGGTATCAAAACTGATCGAAAATACATTACCGTTCTACCTATTATATTAATGGCTGAATTGTTGATATAATATACTAACCTCACACAATGAACTTTTAAACTTGACAATACATACACAAACAACTAAGAACCAAAACATATCGAAATACAAAAAAAGCACCAAAATCTAATGGAAAATACCAATTAAAGTATTTGTGAGTTAATTCAACACAAACTAAACACCAAAACTGATTGAAAATAGTAATTAAGCTGATATCCAAAAGTGTAATAATAACATTTTACAAAGAACAACAATTCAATAACCAAAACATATCGAAATACAAAAAAAAGCACCAAAATCTTATGGAAAATACCAATTAAAGTATTTGTGAGTTAATTCAACACAAAACAAACACCAAAACTGATTGAAAATAGTAATTAAGTTGATATCCAAAAGTGTAATAATAACAATTTACAAAGAACAACAATTCAATAACCATATTTTATAAAATTCTTTCTTAACGTAACATGCTCTTTTCAATCCATCCCTTTCCGACTCAACTGACCGTCACTTTCAGTTGATTCACTTTCACTAACAGTACTAGTGTCAATCTTCATCTTTTCGTAGTTCCAAAGTAATGCTTCATATCTCTAATGAAAATTTGCAGCATAAAAAATTGACGTTGAAATGTTCATATCTCCTCAACAAAGCATAAGTATTCAAACCACAATCACTATCAAAAAAAATAGAGCAATAATCAGAATCCAAACATTTTATAGTACCAAACTATTAAATAAATACAATATACCTACATTGATTCATCAACAATTGTCATTGGATCTTCAACCAACAACTATAATTGATTTGTTAAGCCTAGAACTTTTTCTGGGCTTCCTCCTCAAATTTTAACCGAACTATGAAAATATAATCTTGATTGATGAATTTAAGAGAAAATAAAAAAAAATGGTGCAAGTGATTAACCGATGAATATGAACAAAAGAGAGAAGGACAATGACTAAAATTTCTCTCAATGAAAATTTAGAAAAGAGTGAATTGTTGGAAACATAAAAAGTTTTTATTTTACATTGATTGAATTAAAAAGGAAGAAAATAAAAAATAATAATTGACAAGACAGAAACGTTTATATTAAGAACTCTAATTGGGGAGATAAATAAGGCACATAATCCCAAAAAGAGGAGAGAAGAAAATTGCAATTAAATAATTAAATTAAAATCAAAAATTAATTAATCGGCTATGTAGGTAATTTATAAACTACATTTGTAATTAAATAAAAGTATGTGTATATATTGTTAATAAAAATCTTAAGTAGCAAAGCTAAGTTATGCAACCAAAAAAGTTATTATCATAAATCAAATTTTATTGATAAAAAGTCACTCGGTTGTGGCTTAGCGATTATTTAGCAACAAAAAATATTGTTGAATGAAATTAATACTTATAAGGTGAACTAGAAAATTAGAGCTCAAATACAAATTAATTGATTCATGGGAAAATGTGTAAGTAGCCCCTCAAACTAAACCTGAAATCTCAGCGACACACTCAAATTTAACTGGAGTCCTATTTATTCCCTTTAACTATTTTAAGATAGAATAAATATCACCCTAAATGTTGGCGTGGAATTAATAGATAACCAAATGAGTATGTTCGGTTTGCATTACACGCGCTTCACTTTTTTTTAAGCATTAAATCATTTTATTATTATTAAATTCATTTTTCTCTTTCGTAATTTTGAATTTTTTTTCTCTTTTCTATTCTTTTAGAACTTTTCATTTTATTGATGGCAAGCAAAGTATCTTCCATTAGCGAGACTGGCGGTGATATTTGAATGGAAGAGATGGAGGTGGTGTTTTCCGGTTATGGCATGACAATTTAGTGGCGAACTATGGTGGTTCTAAAGGGAGAAAACAAAAAAGAACCAGAATTGTAACACCTCGGATTCAAAAAAGGGAAAGAAGGCCAAAGGATGACTACTAGTTCAATCCACGAGACCAGTCTACGGTCCGTAGAAACTTATATGGATCGTAGACCAATCTCTTAGGAAGTGGGAAAATATTTTGGAGATCAAGTCATGGTAACTCATCCTACGATTGACCGGGATGGTCTGCCAAATGGACTACGGACCGTAGGAAGGTCCCGTAGAAAAGTTCCAGACTTGGTGAAAATTTGGGTCGAAAGTTGAAGTCCACGGATGGAGTCTACAGACCATAGGAAGTTTGAAAGTCCATAGAAATGATTCGGAGGATTTGCCAAAGATTTTAGGCCCCAGACACTTGACCTACGGTTGACCAGTACGGTCTGTAGAAATTTCTACAGTCCGTAGGTCACAACTGTAGCGTCGGCCGACAGTTATTTTTAGAAGGATATTTGAGTCTTTTCCTATGTGCTTAATGCCTAAGCTATGCCATTTTTACCCTAATTCTAATATATACATAACGTTTACAGGTCCTAAAACTACCCACTCTAAATTCATTCCCCTAATTCCCAAATTCATCCTCCCAATTTCCCTCTCAAACTCAAGGAAGAATAAGAGAGATTATAGAGTTATTCAAGTTCAAGTCTCCTTTCTCCATCATCTTTTAGGATTCAAGATTAAGGTATGTAGGGAGTTCATCAATGGGTTCCATTCACCCTTTGAGTCTCAAAGTTTTCTCAAAATTCTCCAATTCAATTTCCCTAAGTTGATTAGGTTTTCATTGAATTCTTCATGGATTCCATTTGTATGGATTTAATTGTTTGATTTTGATCATATTATGATTATCTAGACTCAGTTACATTTTTCAATCAATTCTATATGAATCCATGCATTGATCATGATTTTGACTACGAACCCTAATTAACATGAAAAAGTTATGATAGGCATGCATGATTCAAAATTTAAGGAGCTATTCTATGATATTTTTAGCTTGGATTAGTAACTTAATTGTGTTTTTCCATGGATTATGTTATGTTTATGATTATGACTAATTTCGTTGAAATTTTACTTAGCACCCGGAGGATATTGAGATGGAGGCTCTCCCGTTAGTAGAGGTCGGGTCTCTAGTAGAAATCTCATTGTCTCTAACTATGTTCCCCTGTAGGTTGTCTTAAGTTACATAGCTAGTGGATCCATCTAAGCTAAAAATTATGGTCCTTGCCTTGGCAAGTAAGAACATTTTTTTTCGGTGTGGAAGCAGGACACTGAATTCCACGTAATAGCTATGTGGTCTATCTCGGTTAATAGTAAATATCCCACAAAACAAACTAAGTAACTTTTAAAGATTTTATGAAGTTTTCCTCATGTGTTTAGATGCATTTACCATGTTCGTGATTATGATTCTTCTTTAAAGAATTTACTATGTTTAGCTTGGTCATGCACCTCATGTTTTCTATTATGTCTTCTTATGATCATATTTTATATTTTATGCATATTCCTCATACTTAGTACATTTCATGTACTAATGCATACTTGTGCCTACATTGTTTCACTAATGTGGGGCTTGACGACTCCTCTCCCTCCATTCTTGGCTAGTCGATCACCTTAGAAATTGAAGACTTTGTGAGTCATCATACTCCGAGGACCGTCTCGCCTTTACTACTTTCTTTTGTCATTTACTTTCGGATGTTGTACGTGTTGTACGGGTTACATCTCGACCACTCGTTATGATGTAACAGATGGCTTGTCAAGACTATGTTAGACTTCCACTTTGAAATGTCGAACTCTTTATTGATATGAAATACTCTACTTTTGTCTATTACATTGTGTATATGCATGTCAAGTGGCTTGTATAGGTCGGTGAATGGTGCATCGCTCTCTTGTGAAAATTGGTCTTTTGTCGTCCCTCTTTGATTATTCGTTTCTTCCTCTGTAAAAAACAAAATCTTCCTCTTTCCCCGTGATTTGAAATCCCTATGTTCAAATTGGACAACCCACAAATTAATGGCTCCGATTTAAGAACAGAAAAAATCAAAGGTAAGTAAAAATTAAACTGTGAGAATATGTGTTGAAATGCTAAGTTGTTACTCTGATTGATGCGTGACTCCCGGAGAAGATGTCGTAGAGAGTGATTTGAAAATTTTGAAGTAAGACTGGGAAAACCTCAGTGTTTAGTCTTGGAAAATCTCATACGGTGGGGCAAACCTCAGCGAGGACGATGAGTCCATAGAGGGAGTGTATGTGACACCCCAGCTTAAGANAACAATTCAATAACCATATTTTATAAAATTCTTTCTTAACATAACATGCTCTTTTCAATCCCTCCCTTTCCGACTCAACTGACCGCCACTTTCAGTTGATTCATTTTCACTAACAGTACCAGTGTCAATCTTCCTCTTTTCATAGTTCCAAAGTAATGCTTCATATCTCCAATGAAAATTTGCAGCATAAAAAATTGACGTTGAAATGTTCATATCTCCTCAACAAAGCACAAGTATTCAAACCACAATCACTATAAAAAAAAATAGAGCAATAATCAGAATCCAAACATTTTATAGCACCAAACTATTAAATAAATACAATATACCTACATTGATTCATCAACAATTGTCATTGGATCTTCAACCAACAACTATAATTGATTTGTTAAGCCTAGAACTTTTTCTGGGCTTCCTCCTCAAATTTTAACCGAACTATGAAAATATAATCTTAAATGATGAATTTAAGCAAAAAAAAAAAAAAATGGTGCAAGTGATTAACCGATGAATATGAACAAAAGAGAGAAGGACAATGACTAAAATTTCTCTCAATGAAAATTTAGAAAAGAGTGAATTGTTGGAAACATAAAAAGTTTTTATTTTACATTGATTGAATTAAAAAGGAAGAAAATAAATATAATAATTGAAAAGACAGAAACGTTTATATTAAGAACTCTAATTGGGGAGATAAGTAAGGCACATAATACCAAAAAGAGGAGAGAAGAAAATTGCAATTAAATAATTAAATTAAAATCAAAAATTAATTAATCGGCTATGTAGGTAATTTATAAACTACGTTTGTAATTAAATAAAAGTATTTGTATATATTGTTAATAAAAGTCTTAAGTAGCAAAGCTAATTTATGCAACAAAAAAAGTTATTATCATAAATCAAATTTTTTTGATAAAAAGTCACTCGGTTGTGGCTTAGCGATTATTTAGCAACAAAAAATATTGTTGAAAGAAATTAATACTTATAAGGTGAACTAGAAAATTAGAGCTCAAATACAAATTAATTGGTTCATGGGAAAATGTGTAAGTAGCCCCTCAAACTAAACCTAAAATCTCAGCGACACACTCAAATTTAACTGGAGTCCTATTTATCCCCTTAAACTATTTTAAGATGGAATAAATATCACCCTAAATGTTGGCGTGGAATTAATAGATAACCAAATGAGTATGTTCGGTTTGCATTACACGCGCTTCACTTTTTTTTAAGCATTAAATCATTTTATTATTATTAAATTCATTTTTCTCTTTCGTAATTTTGAATCTTTTTTCTCTTTTCTATTCTTTTAGAACTTTTCATTTTATTGATGGCAAGCAAAGTATCTTCCATTAGCGAGACTGGCGGTGATATTTAAATGGAAGAGATGGAGGTGGTGTTTTCCGATTATGGCATGACAATTTAGTGGCGAACTATGGTGGTTCTAAAGGGAGAAAACAAAAAAGAACCAGAATTGTAACACCTCGGATTCAAAAAAGGGAAAGAAGGCCAAAGGATGACTACTAGTTCAATCCACGAGACCAGTCTACGGTCCGTAGAAAGTTCTATGGAACGTAGACCAATCTCTTAGGAAGTGGGAAAATATTTTGGAAATCAAGTCATGCTAACCCATCCTACGATTGACCGGGATGGTCCGCCAAATGGACTATGGACGGTAGGAAGGTCCCGTAGAAAAGTTCCAGACTTGGTGAAAATTTAGGTCGAAAGTTGAAGTCCACGGATGGAGTCTACAGACCGTAGGAAGTTTGACAGTCCATAGAAATGATTCGAAGGATTTTCCAAAGATTTTAGGCCCCAAACACTTGGCCTACGGTTGACCAGTACGATCTGTAGAAATTTCTGCAGTCCGTAGGTCACAACTGTAGCGTCGACCGACAGTTATTTTTAGAAGGATATTTGAGTCTAGACCCACATTTCCAACTGGTATTAGGAGTTTCTTGGGGTTGGATGGATATTATAGAAGGTTTTTCGAGGGATTTTCATTTATTTCATCTCCTATGATAAAGTTGACTCAAAAAACAGTGAAGTTTCAATGGTCTGAAGCTTGTGAGAAAAGCTTTCAGGAATTGAAAAAAAAGGTTGACTACTGCCCCAATATTTACCTTACCAAAAGGTACGCAAGGCTTTGTGGTCTATTCTGATGCGTCTAGAGTTGGTTTGGGATGTGTATTAATGCAGAATGGCAAGGTTATAGCTTATGCCTCCAGAAAGTTAAAATTTCATGAGAAGAATTACCCAACCCGTTAACTAGAGTTGGTTGTCGTAGTATTTTTCTTTTAAAATATGACGTCATTATCTTTATGGTGTTCATGTGGATGTGTTCACCGATCAAAAAAGTATTCAGTATGTGTTTAGTCAAAAAGAGCTTAATCTCAGACAGAGAAGGTGGTTAGAGTTACTCAAAGATTATGACATGAGTATTCTTTATCACTCAGGTAAGGCTAATATTGTTGTTGATGCCTTGAATAGATTATCTATGAGTAGTACCTCCCATTTTTAGGAAAATAAGAAAGAGTTAGCCAAAAGAGATGCATCGACTTGCACGATTAGGAGTTTAACTAATGGATTCCACAGAAGGAGGAGTAGTGATGATGAATGGGGTTGAGTCATCATTAGCATCAAAAGTACTCTTTAAATTATAAATGAGCATATTGTTTGTTGCATTTGCTTGTTGGGTGTTTGAACTTGATGTTATCACCCTTAGCCTAGAAAAGGTAATCTCATTCGAGGACGAATGTTCCCAAGGGAGAGATATTGTAACATCTCGCAATTTGAAATAGCTAGGAAGAAGCTAAGAACTGGAAATAGTCATTTTTGGAAATAATGAATATTTGGAAATTTGTTTTAAGTTAGGAAAAGTTGAGTTTTGGCCAACTTCAAACGGCCATAACTTCTAGCTCCAGATGATTTAGAGGTACTTCCAGAAATGGTAGAAAACATCTTAGAATGATCTTTCCAATGCCGCTGATTTTGTGCGATTCCAAGTTCATATGAGTGAGTTATGCCCATTGGAAATTGGGCTATTGGAATTAGGAAAGTCCAAATTCGGATTTTTGAAGGGTAGTTTGATTTTTTCCTTACCCAACTTAATTAATTCGTTTTTAGGAGTTTAATTAGGGTAAAGTCATATTTTAGTCAGTTTTAGCAAAGTGATTTTCACGCTAGGGCTTGGAGAAAGGAGAAGAACGTTCAAGATCCGTTCAGATTAGCTTGTGGATTTTGTCGGGGGTGATCCCTACAAGGTATGTGAGATCACATAGCATTGGGTTAGTTCACCCACGTGCCAATCATGATTTATTTCAGCAAATTTAAGTTCTTGAAAGCTAAGAAATTGAGTTCTTGATGGGTTTGTTGAAGGTTCATTAAATTATTGATTTGTTGAAATCGTTGAGGAGTTGTTTGATCCCAATTCGTGATTTTAGGTTTGATTTTGAGTAGAATCTGATGTACTTTGAACATTTAATCGATTCTAAGTGTTTGGGGAAGGAACTCATGGAGTTTAGAGGGTTTAGAGCTGGAAAACAAAGAAGAAATTTCGTCGGTCAAAATCTGGACATGCCTCCGCGTCACGGACCCACTCCCCAGAACTGAGAAAAATTGTTTCACGTCGTGGATAGGTCATGGACCATTTTTCCTCAAAAGTTGTTTTTGAAACCAAAAATTAAATGTCTCCGCGTCGCAGATCCACCCTCAAATATTGATTTTTAGTCTTTTCTCATGTTTAGCCATCTAAAATCATTCTTAAACATTATGAGATCTTTCCAATCACAAATCAAAATCCTTGAATCCATAATTCAATTCAAGGACCAGTTAAGAGTCAAGTTAAGAGAAGTTCTTAGAGTTTTCCTAAAGTCTTTTCCAAATGTTTTAACTTTGTTTTAAGATTTAAAGTTCAAGTTGAGTAAAGAGTAAAGAGTAAAGTTTGAAGTCCGTTTCTTCAAAAGTATATGGGGATTATGTGTACCAAAGGGTTCAAAATGTTTTCACATTTAAACAAGAAAGGAAACCTGGATTTCCAAAGGGCCTTCGGGATAGTTTTCAGAAAAGAGTAATCGCTTTCTAAATGAAGCAAGAGGGGAAACTTTAATTTCCAAGATAGCCTTTGAGCTAAGTTTTTTAGCACAAATCTCAAATCACAGAAGAAGTATGTTTTCAAACATAAAGAGCTAGTAACATATTTTTAGAGTAGTATTGAACACCGATATGGGGAAGCGTTCAAAGAACCCATAGCCCCCATAAACCATGTAGTCATCATGGGTAGAAAATGGTCATACTTTTTAGATGATTCTGTTAGTGTTTTTTAGCATAGACTAGTGGATCCACTTAGTGAGTTAGGTTCTATATCCCTGGCAAGGAATAGAATGGTCCTTAGCAGCGTGAGGTAAAACGTTGTATCATCATTATAGCTCTTAAGTGATGGTTGTCGGTTAGAGAAACTCTCATAGTAGTATTTTGTATTTTTATATTCAAACAGAGTTCATATTGTATCTTTGCATACTTACAGAGTTATTATTATATTTCTAAATACACAGAGTTGACATCATATTTTAAACAACTTTTCCTTATATTGCACTTGTTTTTTAACTGTTTTATATTAAAAATGAGTTCAGTTATGTTGAGTTGAGTTGAGCCAGGTAAGTTCTTCAGTTCCTTTCAGATTCTTTTCAAGCTTAAGTTGTGTTTAGCATTCCAAATCGCATACTCGTACATTCAATTTACTGATGTCAGTTGGCCTGCATTGTCTTATGATCTAGACGCAGGTAACTAGGATTCATTGATCCAGTTGAGCTTCAGAGTTGTTGGTGAGCCTCCTTGCATTCCGTAGGATCCCCATTTTTTCATTACTTTATCATTTTAGTTCATTAGGATGTCGTCTGCCTGTCCAAACATCCATATCAGTTGTTTTAGAGGCTTCGTAGATAGTCAGTCAGATGTTAGTTCATTCGTCATCATTTTGTTATTGGTTTATGTTCAGATTTGAGTTGCCATTATGGCTAAGTTATATGTTTATTTTTAAAACATTATGAGTTCAGTTTGAGAAATGTTGAGTTATCTTGTATTTGGATTCTCTTTCTTATGTCCAAGTCTTCCGCTGAGTAAGTAAGTCAGGCCAAGGTTTCGCTTGGGGCTAGCAATGGTTCTCGAGTGCTAGCCACGTCCGGGGTGTAGGCTCGGGGCGTGACACAACTTGAACTTTAAGTCTTAAAACAAAGTTAAAACATTTGGAAAAGACTTTTGGAAAACTCCAAGAACTTCTCTTGACTTGACTCTTATTTCTCTTGTCTTTGATTTTAACTTTCCTTGAATTGGATTATGGATTCAAGGTTCACGATCTCATGTTTATGGATGATTTCATAATGTTTAGATGTACCTTAGAGTGTTGGAATCAACTAGAAAACATAGGTACATTACTAAGGAACAAGTACGGAAAGGGGGGGAACGAATGGGGAGAACTGGCGTCCCTGGAGCCCTGAGAGGCGCGGGGGGCCAGCCCTCAAAATTCGGAGAACAAGCTAGGGCGCTCTGGCTGGCACGTCGCCCCAGAGCCCCACATTCAGAGACTGTTTTGCGGCGCATTGAGAGGCGCGGTGCCCCAGCTTCTTCCCCAGAAAATCCCAAATTTTCTTCTTTGTTTTTCAACTCTAAACCCTCTAATTTCACTTAGTTCTTTCCCCAAACACTTAGAATCATTTATACTCTCAATATATGGTAGATTCAAACCGAAATTACACCCAAAAAACATGAATCAAAGTGCAAGAAACTTCAACAACACAACCCATAAGAATTCAAACGAAACCTTCAACAATATTCATCAAAAACTCAATTTCTAAACTTTCAAAGACTTAAATTCCCTGAATTGAATCATGGTTGGTGCGTGGGTGAACTAACCCAATGCTATGTGATCTCACATACCTTGTAGGGATCACCCCCGACGAAATCCACAAGCTAACTCGACGATCTTGATGGATCTTGCTTCTCTTCTCCTTTTTCGTCTTCTTTTCTCTTTTCTCCTAGCCCTAGCGTATTTTGGTAAAAGCGTAAATTGATATAATTCTGATTAGACCCTAACTTAATTACCAAAAACGAATTAAAATACTAGGGCAAGGAAAAGACCAAACTACCCTTTCAAAATCTGGATTGGACTTTCCTTATTCCAACAGCCCAACTTCCAAAGGGCATAACTCACTCATACGAACTCAGAATAGCGCAAACTCTACGGCGTTGGAAAGATCATTCCAACAGATTTCCTACCATATTTGGAAGTACCTCTAACTCATCATGAGCCAGAAGTTATGGCCATTTGAAGTTGGCCAAAACTCAGCTTTTTCTAAGTAAACAAAATTTTCAAATTTTCATTCTTTCCAAAAATGACTATTTTCAATTATTAGCTTCTTCCTAGTTATTTTAATTTGCGAGATGTTACATCTTTGTCTCTTGTTCTGTCCCTCATGCCAACCGGTGGGCTCCAAATAGGTATTTCGTGTTAAATATAATTCAAATGACAACATTGGACGTTATAAAGCTAAATTGGTTGCTAATGGTTATCTTCAACGACCTGGTGTAGATTATTTTGAGACCTACTCAGCTGTTGCTAACCATACTGCAGTGAGAGTTGTTCTTTCTCTCGCCATCTCTAACGATTGGCCTCTTAGGTAATTGGATGTCAATAATGCATTTTTACATGGGCATTTATCAGAAGAAGTTTACATGTCTCAGCCACATGGATTTGTCAATGAGAAGTTTCCCAATCATATTTGTCAATTATACAAGGCTATCTATGGCTTGAAGCAGGCTCCACGCCCCTGGTATGATGAACTGAATGCCTATCTTTTGTCTCTTGATTTTCATCATTTTCAGTGTGATCATTGTCTTTTCATCTATGCAAAATTTGGAGTTATCATCTATCTAATTGTTTATGTTGACAATCTCATAATTACTGGCAATCAGTCTCACTATGTTGAAGAATTTGTCAAACAACTTGGTACTCGGTTCTCCATAAAAGATCTTGGTGATCTGAAAAAAAAAATTTAGTTGAAGTCATTCGTTCACCTGTTGGTCTATTTCTTAACCAACAAAAATATATATGTGATTAGGTTTTAAAAAGTTTGAACTAAGTTTTAGATAACCCTAGTCGCTTGTCGCTCTTATAAATATAACGCTTCAACAATCCCTCCCATTCAATCACACAACTCAACCTATTGCGGCTTAGATGAAAGACATTCAAAACACTAAAGAGGACGTTGATGACAATGGCGATGATGGAATTCAATTCAAGCACGAATCTTTTTCAACAATTCTTCAGAATGAAGTTAAGTCAACATGTTGTGAGTTCTTTCTTCTCTTTTATTTAATGATGTACTGTTCATTTTTTCTGTATTATTTGAATGGACTATCTCTTACAAATACTCTATTTTATTTAAAAGATTCACGTTTTAAAGATCATTCTTGTTTTAGTAGTTGTATCAGATTTAATAGAAAAAATAACTAATAAATTGTCTTTTAAACTTAATTTTTTTCTTAGATCCAAAAATATTTCTTACTAAGAATAAGGGATTAATTCAACATCGAATAAATGAAATAAAATCTAATTTATTCAATCTACAAACTAAAAATAATTTGTAATGAGCTAGTAGTTCAATTTCTTTTATAGATTTACGTATTCACATTTGGTAAGATATACATTATTTAACCATTTCTATTTTGAGATATAACCATCACAAGACCACGCCGACAACCTAACAGAGCTACAAAACAACACACAGATAGAGGGGAGCAGAGGAGCCCAGGCAAATAGTGGCTTTTCCTTTAGATGAGAAAGTAGGGGATGCATTTTCTTCAAGTGAACAACTTCAGCACTAAAGATGGAAAATGGATTGTATATATGTGAATAGACTATATAAACGAGACGATGAACACGATATAAATGAGTTCAATAAAAAACATGATGAAGAAATGACTTTGATTAAAAAAAAAATCAAGAGATGCTAGTTGAGATTGAGATTAAACATAGAGTATGTTCAAAAATCAAAATAAACAAGGAAATGAGGGCACATAATATGGAAGAGACTAAAATAGACGGTATTAAGAAGTATTTTAGTAGCTCAGTTGATTTACTATATTAAATTTTTGTCTTATTGGTGGGATTTCGATTCTCCACATTGTAATCCCCTCAATCGTTTCCTTCTTCAATTATAATTTAAAAAGTGATATTAAAATAAATCATAAAAACATGAAAAATATCAATAAATATTCAGAGAGGAAATAAATAGTGTTACCCCACTTTAGTAGTAGTTGGATAGTTTCATACAAGTTTCCCGATCTCTTCATCTCTTTTCCTTTCTTGTATCAATTTATGATGAAAAGTCCTCTCAAATCTTCATATTTATTTATAAACATTATAGTAAATGAATAAATGGGAAAAAAGAAGTGAAAAAATGGTTCAAAAATGGAAAGAATACACTGATTCACACACAAAATTATGAGAGTTTGAAGAAGGTTGTTAGGGTTTGAATGATGACTAGGAAAGAAAATGCAGAGTTGGGGGCGACCAAAGAAATTAGAAATGGATTAGGGTTTAAAAAATAGTTTTTTGAGGGTTAAATAAATAGTGAAAGGAAGATGTGTGTGTCCTCTGGTTAAATTGAATGAACAACGGAGATTAAAAATATCAAATGGGTTGGGTTCTGGGTTGTTTTGTTTGGCCACATCCCATTTGATCCTTTAATCTCCGGTTTTCATTCAATTCAACTAGACAACCCACACTTCTCCCCTTCACTTTTTATTTAATTTTCACAACTATTTCTTAAACCCTAATGAATTTCTCTTTCCTTCAATCGCCCACAACTCTCCTCTTTGTCTCTCTTTCATATACAAACCTTAATAACCTTTTTCAAGCTCTATTATTTCGTATGTGAATCAATATAATCTTTTCATTTTCGAACCACTTTTTCACTTTCATTTTCTCCTCTATCCATTCACTATAAAGTTAGGAAAAAAATATGAAGATCTGGGAGGATCACTTTCATAAAGTGGTCCAATAAAGAAAGGTGATGAGGATATTGCAAAATATGGATGAAACTATTTAAATACTAGTAAAATGGGGTCACATATGCCGTCTATTTCCTCTTTAAATATTGAGTGATTTGTTTCCATGGTTATATGATTTATTTTAATACCATTTATTATTATTATTAGCATTATCATTATTATTATTATTATTGAAAAGGGGATGACAAAGTGGGGAATCGAACTCTTACCAACAAGCAAAAATATGGGTGATCAACAAACTTAGCTGCTAAAATTCCCCTTAATACCGTATATTTTAGTCTCTTCCATTTTATGTACCACCATTTCCTTGTTTATTTTTAACAAGCTTTATGTTTTATCTCAATTCTAAATATCATAATTTAAAATTTCTGGAATCTCTATTGTTCCATCCCCACCCTCACCACCCTAAAAATACGTGTAACCCTAATTTAGTTTCCCATTGTCTTGATTTCGATTCATTCCTTGATATGTGATATACAATCCATCTACTTTAAGACATTTGGTGAAATTTTCTTTTAGTTTATTCAATCCTATTTCTAGTTAAGTGTGGAATGAATTTATAAATGCAAACTTCCCCAACTTGAAACCTGACTTTAGAATTGATCTTGACAAGGGTACCAACTCCCAACACTAAAACCAAGTAGGGATTCTGGTTCCCTAATTCTAACCCTGAGCTTTAGACTAGATACCCCATACTCCACTCGGACTTTCCAATACCTAATATTATAGAGGGAAAACAAAAGAAGATTGTGAATATATTGGATTTTATCTATGTAAATACTTTATTTGTTGTAAGGAAGGGATAGTTTCTTCTTTGTAGTACAAGGAACTAGTTGGCTCTAATTTTTGACATACAATATGGATTTCACCTTGACACCAACATAGGATCCGGTTGGGATCTAGGTCGAATTTTGAGTTAAGGGTCTAGTAATTGAATCCTATGTTCGTGTTAGGGGTCCAAGAGCTAGGAGTCAAGAGTTCAGTCTGGGGTCTAAAGTCTTGGGCTTATGATAAGGATCTATGAGTCAGGATCCCTAGTTGGGATTTGGGTACATGGTTAAGAGTTTGGTCCCTAGTTAGGATCAGGTCAATGAAACTGAAGAAGACATGGTGTCATTCTTAGAATAACACCCAGCGTAATAACACTAAAGGGAAAATGTACATTGTTTTAAATACAAAGCAGTATACAGAAAACTTGAACGTCGTTTCAGTTTCACAACTGTTTTTATGAAATCGTACACCGCTAGGGCAACCTCCTTATGCATGGACATAGAGACAACTAAAGGAACTCGAAAAAGAAGTCTCTTTAGTTTTCCGCCAAGAAGTTGGGTCTCAGGTTAGGAAAGGTTGCATTTGTAATAACATTCCACACTTAAGGAAATTAAAAGAACATTCACCAAGTTTCTTAAAGTAGATGAATTATGTCACATATCAAGAAAATAATTGAAATTAGAACAACTAAAGATGGAAATCTAAATTAGGGTAAGAAGTTTTTTTTTTAAGGGGGTGGGGATGGGAAGATAGAGATTGTAGAAATTTTGAATTATGATTTTTAGACTTGAGATTAAATATAGAGCCTGTTAAAAGTAAGCAAAAAAAGGCATAATAAGGAAGATACTAAAATAGACGATATTAAATATGAATTTTAATAGCTCAGTTGATTGATTATCTAAAAAATTTGTCAGGTTGGTGAGAGTTCGATTATCCACATTTTAATCCCCTCCATTGTTTCCCTCATCAATAATAATTTTTAAAAATGATATTAAAATAAATCATACAAACATGAAAACATATCAATCAACAATCTGAGAGAAAATAAATAGTGTAACCCAAAGTATTTAGATAGTTTCATACACCCTATATCTTCATCTATTTTCCTTTTTTTTGTACCAATTTATGATGAAAAGACATCTCAGATTTCGTGTTTTTTTTAAAATCTAAACTACACAGTAAATGGATAAAGTATTAAAAGAAAGGTGAAAATGGGGTTCCAAAACGGAAAGAACATACCGATTCATAGACAAAATAATGAGAGTTTGAAGAAGATTGTTAGGGTTTGTAGGATGAATAGGAGGGAAAGAGGAGAGTTGAGGCGACCAAAGGAAATAGAGATGTATTAGGGTTTAGAAAAGAGTTGTGAGGGTCAAATATATAGTGAATAGGAGATGTGTTGATCGTCTGGTTAAATTGAATGAACAACGGAGATTAAGAAGATCAAATCTGTTATTCATTCAATTAAACTAGATGACCCACACTATTTATTTAATTCTCACAACTATTTTCCAAACCTTAAATCATTTTATTTCCTCCAATCGCCCCAACTCTCTTCTATGTCTCTCTTTCATCTACAAACTTTAACAACCTTCTTCAAGCCCTATTATTTCGTATGTGAATCACTATATTCTTTTCATTTTTTGAACCACTTGTTGACTTTTTCCTTTATCCATTTACTATACAGTTTGGATAAAAACATGAAGATCTGAGAGGCCTTTTTATCATAAGTCGGTCCAATAAAGGAAGGGGATGAGGAAATCACAAAATATGGATGAAACTATTAAATTCTAGTAAAATGGGGTAATACCATCTATTTCCGCTTTGAATATTGATAGATTTGTTTCCATACTTGTATGATATATTTTAATACCATTTATTATTATTATTATTAGTATTATTATTATTAATATTATTATTATTATTATTAATACCATTTCTTTAACAAGATGAATTTTAAGTCAATTATCAAGAAAAATTAGAACAACCAAAAATGGAAATCTAAATTAGGATTACAAGTTTTTTCGGAGGGGGGGTATTGGAAAATACAAATTGCAGAAATTTTTAATTAGTATTTTTAGAGTTGAGATTTAGCATTGAGTCTGTTAAAATTAAACAAGGAAAGGAGAATACATAATATGGAAGAGACTAAAATAGACGGTATTAAGGGAAATTTTAGTAGATTAGTTGATTGACTATCTAAATATTTTGCTTTGTTTGTGATTGTTTGATTCTCCACATTGTAATCCCCTCCATCGTTTCCCTTATCAATAATAAGTAATAAAATGAAATTAAAATAAATCATATAAACATGAAAACATACCAATCAACATTCAAAGAGGAAATAAACTGTGTTACCCAATTTACTAGTATTTAGATAATTTTACTCAAGTTTCTCAATATTTTCATCTCTTTTCCTTTTTTGGACCAATTTATGATGAAAAGTCTTCTCAATTCTTCATGTTTGTAATCTAATATTTACAATAAATGGATAGAGGAGAAAAAAAAGTGAAAAGGAGGTTTGAAAATGAAAAGAATATATCGATCACATACAAAATAATGAGAACTTGAAGAAGGTTGTTAGGGTTTGTAGGATGAATGGGAAGAAAAAGGGGAGTTGGGAGCGACCAAAGGAAATAGAAATGAACTAGCTAGCGTTTAGAAAATAGTTAAGGGTTAAATATATGTTGAAAGGGAAATGTGTGGGTGGTCTGGTTAAATTAAATGAACTGTGGAGATTAAAAAGATCAAATGGGTTGGGTTCTGGATTGTTTTGGTTGGCCGCAACCCATTTGATCTTTTTAGTCTCTATTGTTCATTCAATTTAACTGGACGGCCCACACTTCTCCGTTTCATTATTTTTTTAATTCTCATAACTATTTTCTAAACCCTAATCCATTTCTATTTTCTTCAATCGCTCCCAACTCTCCTCTTTGTATCTCTTTCATCCTACAAACCTTAACGACCTTCTTCATGCCCTATTATTTCGTATGTGAATCACTATATCCTTTTCATATTTGAACCACTTTTTCACTTCCTTTTTTTTTTTTTCCTTTATCCACTTACCGTAAAGTTTTGATAAAAACATGAAAATCTGAGAGGACTTTTTCTCATAAATTGGTCCTAAAAAAGAAAGGAGATGAGAATATCGCAAAATATGGATGAAACTATTTAAATGGGTAACACTATCTATTTCCTCTTTGAACATCAATTGATTTGTTTCCTTGTTTGTATGATTTATTTTATACCATTTATTATTATTATTATTATTGAAAAGGGAAATGATGGATCAATGACAAAGTGGGGAATCAAACTCTTACAACAAGACAAAAATTTGGATTGTCAACTTACTAAGCTACTAAAATTTCTCTTGATATCATATATTTTAGTCTCTTTCATATTAGGTGCCCTCATTTCCTTGTTTATTTTTAACAACCTGTAAGTTTTATCTCAATTCTAAAAATCATAATTTAAAATTTCTGCAATCTTTATTTTTCCATCCCCATCTCACCACCCCAAAAACACTTGTAACCCTAATTTATTTTTCCATTTTTGATCGTCTTCATTTGAATTCTTTCCTTGATATACAATATAAAATCCATCTAGTTTAAGAAATTTAGTGAAATTTTCTTTTAGTTAATTCAACCTTATTCTCGGTTAAGTGTGGAATGATTTTATAAATCCTGCCTTCCCCAACCTAAGACCTAACTTAAGAATTGATCTTGACAAGGGTACCAACTCCCAACCCTAATTAAACTCGACTATGGATTCCGATTCCCCGATCCTAACCCTGAGCCTGAGACTCGAGACCTCAGACTCGACTCTTGATTCCCAACTCTTGACCACTAGCCTTGACTTGGGATCTGAGCACTTGACTCCTAACTTGAGATCCAACCTCGGCCTTGACCTCATCCTAAGTAAGTGTCGGGTAATATCCTGGTTAGAATTTGGGTCTTTAATCTCAGTCGGGATTACGATAGAAATTAGGTCTTGAGTTAGTGTCAGATCTTGTTCTTGGGCATGATCGTCTTGAGGATCTAGTTATAGGTAGGTTTGAGGTTAGGGACCAGGGTCTAGTTTTGGGTTAAAGGGTAAGGTACGAGTCTAATGTTAAAGTATTTGTCTGATTCTACCTAAATGCTCTTGAGACAACATTTTCTTCTTTCTAACCAAACATAAAAACAATAACCTAATATTTAGGTCTCAACCTTCACTAGCACATGATACAAAATACCCATTATACACATCACAGTGCGATCCGCCATAAATAGTCGCGTTGTAGTTAGTTTTTAGGATCTTAAGCCACCTTATTTGAACACAACAAGTGACATTAAGTTTGTATTTTCTCCCTTATCATATAATGTTGTAGCAAAGTCGAACTCCAAATTAAATTTAGTGCTACTTCTCCTATTTTCCCTAATCCATGTAAGTTTGTGAGTTCTCATAGGTTTTAGTTTGTGTCCCTATCTAAATGTATTTTGTTGGTGTGACATTTTAATATTAATAAAAATATATTATATGTCACTTTATCTATCATGTTATGTCTATTGATGGACATTACATTTGTGCCTCTTTACTCTCATCAATTGTGGAAGAAAGTGGTCATTAATTTTTAGTAACTTATGTAACCACCAACTCTTCATTTCATCCATTATTCTATCTTTATGTCTTGTAACTTATGTAACATTTGAGCCATTCATTTGGCAAATTTACTACCCACTATCTTCCTATTCATTGCAAGGAAGAATTCATCACCTATAAATGGTGTGGTCTTCCTTTGGGTTGAGGGATAAGGAAAAACAAGATAAGTACAAGAAAATATAGAGTGGAAAAGATGAGTAGTATTTTATTGTGTTTATATTGAGATTAGTGTTGTAGTGAAAGAGAGAGTTGAGACAAAGAATAATATTCTAAGTCTTCAACTATATTCACTATATACAAAAGAGAATATTTATATGTTGAAGAAAGGTGTTCTTATGTGGAGCTTTGGACTCTTCAACTAATCCGGAGTTGCTTGAGTTGTACACGTTGTTGGGTTGTTGTATCCTGGAGGAGACAAGACAAGAGTGATACTGCTGGATCGGTATAGATTTTGCCGCAGTGGGCTTGAATCTCCCTAAAGAGAGCGAGATATTCGTGCCCCAGCCTTAAGATTTGTTTATACATTTTTTTCATATTATTTTCAACTGTAATATATAATGTTGTAGCAAAGTTGAACACCAAATTTAATTTGGTGCTACTTCTCTTGTTTTCCCTAATCCATGTAAGTTTGTGAGTTCTCATAGGTTTTAGTTTGTGTCCCCATCTAAATGTATTTATTAGTTGTTATTAATACACAAGGTAGAGGTCATCTTGGGGGAGGGGGTTAATTACCCTAGATGAAAGGATTGAAAGAAAACAAAATTCACGAGAAACTATAAATGAGAATAGAGGTAAATGCAAGTATTTGAAGCAAATATTGGATAAAGTTACGAAGAGTCTGTCCAGTAATATGAACTCTCTTAATGTCGTAGTGTGAAAGACCCTCTCGGTCTTCATGGGAGAGCTACTAGTGAAAGTCAATGAGGAACAAAACTTTTGGAATAGTGAATTAAAAATTTCAGCTAGGTTAGGCTGGGAGGAAATTTGAGTGTGATAAGGTCTAGGATAATCCGAAAAAAGGACAAGGTGAAATGTCTAAGTGAGTTTGTTTTTTCTTGTTTCTAAGACGCGGGGATTCCATAGGGCTTTGCAGAAGTGAATTCAGGTAAGTAAAACTCTTATATATCGAACTTGGCATGAAAGTGTTAGTTTAACACATCAAGTTTCGAAGGTGTGTTGCAAAATTGGATCTTTTTGAGAAATTTTTGAATTTATATCCCATCCAAGCGGCTATAGCGGGTGAACAATGCTATAGAGGTGGACTTAATTCTCGTTATAGCGGAAGGTCCCACTACAACGACGTCGCTATAGCGAGATTGGGCCGTTATAGCGACGTTAGTCGCATTTAATGCAATAAAATTCCCAAAACCACCCATTGTTTGGCAATTTCATTTTGGGGAAGAGAAAGTGTGACCTTACGTGAATTTTCTCTTATTTTCATCGTAATCATAGTTAAAGGAAATTTAATTACTCCCTTAGCTTGATAATTCAATTCTTAGGCCATAGAATTTATGGGAACTACCTTAGAGGAAGTTTTTGGTTGATTTAATTGTGGAAAAGACCCTAATTTGAGTGAAATAATCGTGAGAATGGCCTAGGATATCCCGTACCAGGCTTGGTACCCGAGTCAACGAATAGTCACACAAACATATTCACAATAATATACAATCACACTAGTAAATACAAGTAAGTAAAACACCTTAATTGCATGAGATTGTCAAAAAATTGATCATTTCACATCCAAACCCTTATGTTTTCCCCAACATGCATTGTACAAGTTTTACAATAGAGACAATTAATATGCACACATAACATAACTTGGAAAACAACAACCATCACCTACTCTTGGACAACTCTTTTCGAACAACTTTTTCCACTTACGACCTACCGGTTACCAACCCTAGAATAACACCTAGCAACAATCGCAAGATTAATATCATCAAGTTAAGTACCTTACCACCCTAAACAACCGCAATCCACGCATTCATCCGCCCAAACTCCCAACAATTCACAAGGTATTATGCAAGTAAAGACAAGTCTAACTACTCAGTTAAAACTAGCATACCTGGATGCCAAGCAACTGCTAAAGAACTCTGAACATGAGCTTCTGGCTCCGTGGGGGTGAATCCTGACAGGCGTAGACCGGAAATCCATAGGTTTGACCCTTGCACTCAAACTCATACTCCAACTGGATATTTTCTAGCTCCTTAATATAGAAGCAATTCATTAGAGTGAGTTATATTTTACTTGCGTCTTAGTTGCGACCCATCCGTGCAACAAAACAATCAGCAAAAATACTATTACTATACATGATAAGATTGACCATGATAACATACCAAACTTTTAAATAGAAGGAAAATTATAAAGAAGATTAAGAAAAATTGTCTTACCAAGACAAACTTGATAAATAATAAATATCAAGTAATTAGATATAAAACTTGTTACTTTTGTACAAATGAAGAAGAAAATGTAACTCATATTTTTATGGAGTGTCCAGATGCAAAGCATATATGGAATAAGTATGGCATTATCATCACTGGACCAAACTTTCACAAAGAAATTCAAAAATTATGCTCATCAAGGCAGTACACTTCGCTAGGAAACTC
>NW_026035022.1:35312-37650 GCF_019186545.1 Solanum stenotomum
AAAAAAAAAACTAAAAACATGTTGAGGATCTTTACGGTACTGTCTTACCTGATCAAAGAAAAGGGAGATTTTGTTCGATAGCAAAGTGCAGGCACAATCATCACCCACAAGAACACCGTGAAGTTCAAACCCCTTTTTCTATCAGATAGGTTTGTCGTTCATGAGTTTCCTTTTCACTTAAAGATCCAGAGTCAAATACTCAAATGATTTCTTTGGCATGCTGTCAATGGTTTGAAGGATGAATGGAGAGAAAGTTGAGAGTTGGGGGCAACCAAAGAGACTAAAAATGAATTAGGGTTTAGAAAATGATTGTGATGGTTAAACAAATAATGAAGGGGAGATGTGTGGTTCGTCTAGTTAAATTGAATGGACGGTGGAGATTAAAAGGATCTAATGGGTTAGGTTTTGGATTGTTTTGTTGGGCCACAAATTGGATCAATTTAGGGGTTGAAATTGACTGTGAATTTGGGCTTAACTTGACAAAATTCAGCTAAATATTTTTTTTTGAAAAATGGTAATTGTCTTTAGTGTTATCATTTTAAAACCAAAAAAATACTATAACGATAATATAAAATGATATTGATAAAATCATAGCAGTAATTTGTAATAAAAAAAATGGCATATAAAGTACTTAATCAAATTACTTAAATACAAGATAATAAATGTATATGTAGTTTTGTGAGAACCAAAAAAGTAATCAAAATTTTCAAAAGTAGATATAATAAAAAAAATTAATATAGGGAATATTTTTTTAAATGTAATTCTAGTGATAAAATGCTATGGAAGATTATGATAAATTAAGTATAAAGAAGTTGAAAATTTGCAACAATTTTGTTTTTCTTGTTGCAAATATATTCAATGTTGTTGCTAAGAGTACTTTTGGCAACAAGAATACAGTAATTGTTTTTTGTTGGAGTAATATTGTTAGGAAAAATTTATGTAATAATAAAATACGTTGTTTTAAAAAGCTAACGGGCAAAAAACTGAACTATACAAATATAGTACATTAATTACCACTACATAACAATAGTTTTAATTTTCACCAGCATAGCAATAGTTTTTTTTTTTCAAAAATAGGAAATAATAATAATTAAAAAATCAATAAATAAAAAACAGAAATTGTGGTATTAATGAGCCACGTTATTCTCAACCTCCCTGATTTTCTCCCAATCTTTTACATTCCATGATTTACTCAAATTGGTAACACAATTCTCTAAAATTAAAAAAAAAAGTTTTTTAATCAAAACAAAACTCTCTACCTCCCTATTCTGAAAGATTGTACAATTATGAATACCAATAGTGTTTCAATTCTAATTCAACACAACGAATGATGAGACGCATCATGTATGTGTAATAAATCAGGAATGGATTTTAGTCCACAATCTAAACCTATTAATATTGTATATGATGGTGTATTTTATGTCACTGAAAAAAACCAATTTGCGTTATTGGATTTGGGTTGATTAGAAGGTTTAATTACTTTGTTAATAATTATAGTCGAGTCCCGATTCCCAAATTATAATTGTATATGATTGTGTATTGATATCGTAAGTTACGTTGTTATAATCTATTTGTATTTGTATTGGTGTATTGTGATGGTATTTTGGGTCCCGATTCCCAAAATTTCGTGAATTTTTTTTAGTAGATGATTAGGTGTAATTGATATTGTATTTGTTGTAGCTGATTTGATTTAATTGATAGTGTGTATAGATTGTTAATCAACATCAAATTTCGTTATTATTTTTTGGTTTATGATCTAGTGTATTTATATATTTTATGACGTATATAATAACCAAATAACATCTTATTTTTTTGGTTCATCTATTGGTATATTAGATAGTGTATTTTCTGGTGTAATTGACGTATGTAAATACCAACTAATGTGTTCATTTTTTGGTCCATATATTGGTATATTAGTGTGATTTGGTGTGATTGATAGTTTATTTTTCTGATGTAATAGACAGTAGATGTAATTTTGGTGTAATTGATAGTGTATTTTTCTGGTGTAAGTGATGTATGTAAACACCAACTAACTTGTTATTTATTTGGTTCATCTATTAGTATTTTATATGGTGTATGTGATTTGTTGTATAAACACCAACTAACGTGTTAGATTTTGGGTTCATGTATTTGTATATTAGATAGTGTATTTTCTTGTGTAATGGACACTACTAAAAAAATGTCAAAAAACGACGGCCAAAAGCGACGGACTGCGTCGCTTTTTTGGTCAAAATTGACGGAAAAGCGACGCAGTCACTTCCGTCGCTTTTTAGCTCGTCCCTTTTCAAAAAGCGACGGACTGCGTCGCTAAAAAAGCGACGAACTGCGTCGCTAAGAA
>NW_026035022.1:38127-41502 GCF_019186545.1 Solanum stenotomum
ACACTATTCAGCCCAATCAAACACACAATTATAAATAGTCTAAACAAAACATAAAATAACAAACTTAAAATAACATTCAAAAGTATTTAAATCCTAAATTAAAGACTTATAAAGTCTTTTAAAATTCGTTTTAAAATTTCAAAAAGTTCATAAATGTCCAGAGATCTAAACTAGGGAGTGAGATCTACATAATCATCCTCATCAGTCTCGTCGTCGGTGTAATTAATATAGAATGTTAAATTTTTATAATTACTAATTTAGTATGATTTCAAATGAAGGTATACGCATCAACGGAATATCTTCGTAGATTTATAAATGGTGCAAAAAGATTTACTGTATGTATAAATACTCGAATGTGTAGTTGTGGAAGATTTCAGCATGATGAGATTCCTTGTAGTCATGCAATTGCTACTAGAAACAACATCGTGAAGATTACTGTTCAACCTATTAGAGTAATAAGAATTATCAAGATACTTATGCAATCTCATTTGAACAATTGTCTTGCAAAAGCTCTTTGGATAATCCATCACATATTATAGAAGAGACAATGTTACCGCCAATTGCAAGAAAACAACCAGGCAGACCATCAAATAATGATCGTAAGAAGAGATTCAACGAAGGAAAATTCAAAAAGTGTAAAGTCACTCATAATAAATGTGGTACATCAAGGTATAACGAAAAAATTTGCCCCAAATTTGCGGTTCAAAATTAACATTGGTGTTTTTTTTTTGTTTAAACAAGTATACATTTGAGTCTTTTGGATTTTTGTTGAAATATAGATGTTTTTAATGAATGTTAATTGCAATTTAAACAATATTGGTTAATGTTGATTGGCTAATTCATATTATTGGTGTATTGACTTTTATATCGTTGGTGTTTGCTTGTTTGTATAAAAACAAATTGTGAAAAAGTTGTTACACAAATTATTATTTGTATGAGTTACGTAATATTAATGTAATATTTAAAATAGATTGGCTAGTTCAAAGGCTCAGTTCATAATATTGGTGTAATTACTGTTGTAACATTGATAATAGTATATTGGTTTAATACATTGTTATTTTCTAGATGACATAGATATTAATGTTTAAATTAATTGGTGATATATAATGCCTAAATTGTTGTTATTATATAGCAACCTCACATGATAAACATGTAAAACAACTAATTAGCTTAAACAAAATATTTTTACAGCACAATGACTCATTTTGACAATATATACATAAACAAAATTGTATGTATCTGTCAGTTAATTAATTAACCACAATATAAGCATCAAACTGAAATATTCTTCGTAATATTAGTGTAAAATGTAAGCGGTAGTATATTAATGGCTGAATTGTTGGTATAGTATACCAACCTCATACAATGATATCTATATAACTAATTAACTTAAAAGAGGTGGTTTGACACAACAATGAACACAATATCTTGAAACCATATACACAAACAATTAAGAACCTAAACTGATCAAAATACATAAAAACACTAAAACTAATCAAGAATGACCGAACATGCCAATTAAAGTATCTTTTAGTTAATTAAACACAATATAGGTATTAAAACTGATCGAAAATACATTACCGTTCTACCTATTATATTAATGGCTGAATTGTTGATATAATATACTAACCTCACACAATGAACTTTTAAACTTGACAATACATACACAAACAACTAAGAACCAAAACATATCGAAATACAAAAAAAGCACCAAAATCATATGGAAAATACCAATTAAAGTATTTGTGAGTTAATTCAACACAAAATAAACACCAAAACTGATTGAAAATAGTAATTAAGCTGATATCCAAAAGTTTAATAATAACATTTTACAAAGAACAACAATTCAATAACCATATTTTATAAAATTCTTTCTTAACATAACATGCTCTTTTCAATCCCTCCCTTTCCGACTCAACTGACCGCCACTTTCAGTTGATTCACTTTCACTAACAATACCAGCGTCAATCTTCCTCTTTTCGTAGTTCCAAAGTAATGCTTCATATCTCCAATGAAAATTTGCAGCATAAAAAATTGACGTTGAAATGTTCATATCTCCTCAACAAAGCACAAGTATTCAAACCACAATCATTATAAAAAAAAAATAGAGCAATAATCAGAATCCAAAAATTTTATAGCACCAAACTATTAAATAAATACAATATACCTACATTGATTCATCAACAATTGTCATTGGATCTTCAACCAACAACTATAATTGATTTGTTAAGCCTAGAACTTTTTCTGGGCTTCCTCCTTAAATTTTAACCGAACTATGAAAATATAATCTTGAATGATGAATTTAAGCGAAAGTAAAAAAATATGGTGCAAGTGATTAACCGATGAATATGAACAAAAGAGAGAAGGACAATGACTAAAATTTCTCTCAATGAAAATTTAGAAAAGAGTGAATTGTTGGAAACATAAAAAGTTTTTACTTTACATTGATTGAATTAAAAAGGAAGAAAATAAAAATAATAATTGAAAAGACAGAAACGTTTATATTAAGAACTCTAATTGGGGAGATAAGTAAGGCACAAAATACCAAAGAGGAGAAAAGAAAATTGCAATTAAATAATTAAATTAAAATCAAAAATTAATTAATCGGCTATATAGGTAATTTATAAACTACGTTTGTAATTAAATAAAAGTATTTGTATATATTGTTAATAAAAGTCTTAAGTACCAAAGCTAATTTATGCAACAAAAAAAGTTATTATCATAAATCAAATTTTATTGATAAAAAGTCACTCGGTTGTGGCTTAGCAATTATTTAGCAACAAAAAATATTGTTGAAAGAAATTAATACTTATAAGGTGAACTAGAAAATTATAGCTCAAATACAAATTAATTGGTTCATGGGAAAATGTGTAAGTAGCCCCTCAAACTAAACCTAAAATCTCAGCGACACACTCAAATTTAACTGGAGTCCTATTTATCCCCTTAAACTATTTTAAGATGGAATAAATATCACCCTAAATGTTGGCGTGGAATTAATAGATAACCAAATGAGTATGTTCGGTTTGCATTACACGCTCTTCACTTTTTTTAATCATTAAATCATTTTATTATTATTAAATTCAATTTTCTCTTTTGTAATTTTGAATTTTTTTTCTCTTTTCTATTCTTTTAGAACTTTTCATTTTATTGATGGCAAGCAAAGTATCTTCCATTAGCGAGACTGGCGGGGATATTTGAATGGAAGAGATAGAGGTGGTGTTTTCCGATTATGGCATGACAATTTAGTGGCGAACTATGGTGG
The DNA here is from genome assembly GCF_019186545.1 of Solanum stenotomum. Classification (NCBI taxonomy): domain Eukaryota; kingdom Viridiplantae; phylum Streptophyta; class Magnoliopsida; order Solanales; family Solanaceae; genus Solanum; species Solanum stenotomum. Next base: position 41,390 of record NW_026035022.1, read on the forward strand.
TTCTAAAGGGAGAAAACAAAAAAGAACCAGAACTGTAACACCTCGGATTCAAAAAAGGGAAAGAAGGCCAAAGGATGACTACTAGTCAATCCACGAGACCAGTCTACGGTCCG
>NW_026035023.1:0-460 GCF_019186545.1 Solanum stenotomum
AACTTAATCGGTTTTAAAATTATCAAAATCAAACCAAACCAAACCAAATCTTCTTACTTTAGAAGTGGTGGTTCCTCAACTACCACCAAACCAATCAAAAATTGTCACGTGGCGCTAATTAATATTTCTTTCTTTTATATAATATTTTCTATTTCTACTTTCTATTTCTTTCTATTAATATTTCTTTCATTTATATAATATTTTCTATTTCTTTCTATTATATTCTATTTTCTATTCTACTTCTATCTATTTTTTTATTATTTTTTTAATTACTATATATCATCATCGTACTTCATCATCAGCATACTTCGTACTATATAAGTGGTAGTTCCCTTGGACTACCAACTTACTATATATCATCATCATACTTCATACTATATATATATATATATATATATATTCATCATACTATATAAGTGGTGGTTTCCTTGTACTACCAAGGGTATTTCCGTCATTTCCT
>NW_026035024.1:0-2466 GCF_019186545.1 Solanum stenotomum
ATGCTCGGTCTCCCAGGTAGCCTCCTCACCTGGACGATGTCTCCAATGGACCTTAACCACAGGAATGGCTCTGGAATGCAACCGTCTGACATCTCTGGCCAAAATAGCAACTGGCTCCTCAATGTATCTCAAACTGTCATCCAAGTCAACTGCATCATACTGAATCACATGGGACTCATCTGGAACATACCGGCGCAACATCGAAACATGAAAAACTGGGTGAATAGCTAAAAAGGCCGGGGGCAAAGCTAATCATATGCAACCTCCCCAACTATCCTCAATATCTCAAAAGGACCTATATACCTGGGGCTAAGCTTACCCCGCCTCCCAAATCTCATTACACCCTTCATGGGCGATACACGGAGGAATACTTCATCACCAACAGCAAATTTCAACGGTCGCCGCCTACGGTCTACATAACTCTGATGTCTACTTTGGGCTGTCCTGAGCCTATCTTGAATCACCCTCACATGATCTAAAGCCTCTCGCATCAAGTCTGTACCGCGCGGCCTGGGCTCTGTAGACTCAAACCAACCAACTGGAGAGCGACAACGCCTACCATATAAGGCCTCGAATGGGGCCATCGGAATACTCGAGTGGTAGCTGTTGTTATACGCAAACTCTGCCAAAGGCAAATACTGGTCCCACTGACCCCCAAAATCCATAACATAAGCCCGCAACATGTCCTCAAGAACCTGAATCGTGCGCTCCGACTGACCATCACTCTGCGGGTGGAAAGCTGTGCTAAGGTCAACACGGGTACCCAACTCATCTGGAAGGTCCTCCAGAGGCTAGTTGTGAACTGTGGGCCCCGATCTGAGATGATGGAAACAGGCACACCATGAAGACGAACCACCTCTCGAATGTAGATACGGGCTAACCTCTCAGCACTGTAGGAAGTACGGACAGGAATGAAGTGTGCTGACTTGGTCAATCGATCCACGATGACCCAAATACTATCAAGACCACAGGAAGTGCGGGGTAATCCTACAACGAAGTCCATGGTGATCCTCTCCCATTTCCACTCAGGATTGGGTAATCTCTGAAGCTCACCACTAGGCCTCAAATGCTCGGCCTTAACCTGCTGACAACTCAAGCAACGCGATACATAATCCGCAATATCTCTCCTCATGCCGCTCCACCAGTAGTGTTGTCGCAAGTCCCGATACATCTTAGCTGTGCCCGGATGAATAGAATATTTAGAGTCATGGGCCTTGGTAAGAATCATCTGAATCAAACCCCCAACTCTTGGAACACAAAGTCGATCACCAAATCTTAAGACCCCATCTAAATCTAAGGTAGCCAGGCCAGTGTCACCTCCCAAAACTCGATCTCGAAGTGCCACTAAGTCCTCATCCTCAAACTGACGACTGCGAATCCGATCCAGCAGAGATGACTGAGCATCCACATAAGCTAGTACACACCGGGAATCAGAGATATCAAGCCGTACCATCCAGTTAGCTAAGGACTGGATGTCCAAAGCTAATGGTCGCTCTGTAGTAGAAAGAAAAGCTAGACTACCCATACTCACTGCTTTCCGACTCAAGGCGTCCGCTACTACATTTGCCTTGCCCTGATGGTAGAGAATAGAGAGGTCATAGTCCTTCAGGAGCTCAATCCAACGACGCTGTCTCGAATTAAGATCTCTCTGGCTCATAATGTACTGAAGGATCTCGCATCGAACTCCATACAGGTAATACCTCCAAATCTTAAGCGCAAAAACCACCGCCGCCAACTCTCAGTCATGAGTGGGGTAGTTGCGCTCGTGCGACTTAAGCTGCCTCGACGCATAAGGAATAACGCGGCCCTGCTGCATCAGTACACAACCCAAACCAATGTCGGATGCGTCACAATAAACAGTAAACCCCTCGCCCTCAACTGGAAGAGTCAATAAATGAGCGGTGGTAAGCAACTCTTTAAGCCTCAGAAAGCTCCTCTCACACTCCTCCGACCACACAAACGGAACATCCTGGCGAGTCAACCGAGTCAAAGGCGCTGCTATAGTAGAAAATCCCTCAACAAAACGCCTATAGTAGCCTGCCAATCCGACGAAGCTACGAATCTCAGTCACAGAGGTGGGCCTGGCCCAATCACGAATGGCCTCAATCTTAGCCGGATCTACCATAATGCCATCCTTAGACACCACGTGCCCCAAGAATGATACGGACTCAAGCCAAAACTCGCACTTTGAGAACTTAGCATAAAGTCGCTGGCCTCTCAAAGTCTGAAGCACTATCCTCAAATGCTGCTCATGCTCCTCCCGGCTCCGCGAGTATACTAGAATGTCATCTATGAAGACTATGACAAATAAATTCAAGTACGGCCTAAACACCCTAGTCATCAAGTCCATGAACGCGGCAGGGGCGTTAGTCAACCCAAAAGACATCACTAGGAACTCATAGTGGCTGTAACGAGTCCTAAATGCAGTTTTAGGGACATCCGCTGCCCTAATTCTCAACTGGTGGT
>NW_026035025.1:0-1150 GCF_019186545.1 Solanum stenotomum
CGGTCAGACCTACGGACCGTGGATCTAACGACGGTCTGTGCTGGTCAACCATAGTTCGTGACAGAGGCTGGGAAAGGAGGTCTTGATCCACGGACAGAGACCACGGACCGTGGTCTGATCTACGGACCGTGGGTCTGTCCGTGGGTCGAGACTTAGCAAATTTTTCGAGCTGGCTGGGAAGGGGTTGCAGTGGCGAACCACGGACCACCAGCACGGACCGTGGTCTGACCTACGGTTCGTGGATGGCAACCGTGGGTTGCACCTGCAACTTCTCAAAATCTGCATTTTTTTTTGGTCTGTTTCGGATACGGGGTGTTACACCATCGGACACGTCAGCCTAACCCAACCACAACGGTAGAGAAGTAGAAATACGAAAATAAAAGATAATAAATAAGCGGAAGACTTTAATTAAGACTTAACACTACCCAGAATTTGGTTGTCACGTGTACAAACCTCTAAATACAGAATTCGAATAAAAATATATATGTCTCAGAGTATAGTTCTCGAATAAAACAAAACTGAATGTAAAGATAACTCAAGGGCACGTCTGGAATGAACCGCTACCTCTCGAGTATGTCCCGAAGCTCAATCTGCTAAAGAAAATACTAAGCCGAATCTGTGAGAGCTGTCAACCTACACAATTGTGTAGAAGCAAGGGTGAGTACCGAAAACCACAGGTACTCGCAAGTAACTCTAAACTAAGCAAAACTAGCAACTACAAACAACTCCTTTCAATCCCAACCGAACCACCGAAACTTCAATCTAGCAGCAAACCAACCAACCTATACTAAACAGATCATATTCAACAACCAAAATCAACAGTATATCCTCCTCAACCTCAGATCAACAAATATGAGCAAGTAGATCAAATTCCACATAAGAAGGGTAAACCGATACAATCCACACATCACAGACAAAGATAAGGCAAATGCGATGCAAAATGCAATAATGATGTCATGTAGTCATGATGCATGTCTGTCCTACGATACACATCTGTTGACGTAATCAGTCCGCGCTGAATACTCAAATCAGAACCCATGGGGGCCACACATGGACCATGTATCACCGCCGGAACCAGATCCCATCGGCATCCAAATCGCTAGCCGGAGCTAGTCCATCCTATATATCTCTAGCCGGAGCTAGTCTCAAC
>NW_026035026.1:0-686 GCF_019186545.1 Solanum stenotomum
AAAACTATTCTTACCCAACTATTTAATTCACTAAACCTCTTGTAATGAAAACATCCTTCAAGCCTAACTCATAGACATCAACCACACTTAAAGACCTTATCATCTAACCACATATATCCCCCACTTAGGAGAAACTCTTACTAGTTCTTTCAAATTCACCTCCTTCCATCCTAAGGTCGGATCAAAACAACACTAGGCTTTTATACTCATTACACCTAGCATTTCTAAATCACCACACATTTCACAAATTCCTTCAACACATCACAAAACTTCCTCATGACTAAGTGGGATACTACCAACAACACGCATAATCAAAGGAATCCCATTCATACTAAAGTCATCACCACAATCTTTCACCTCACACCTACTAAGTCACCAAGTCATCGTTGGCATCACAACCAACATTCTCTCTCCCTCAATCCTTGCAACATTAAACTTCTTCAGAGGTTACACTCAAATGACCATCACCTACTGAACAAGGGAAGACATTATAGAGAGAAACTCCATGGCACGACTAAAAGAATGAAGAAGCGAAACTTTCTTAGCACCCAATAGCCTCCTATTCATAATGTGGCGCGCTTCACATTATGAACAAGACTCTACTAGATGTGGTTTTGAGACAACCTAAGACCATCCCGAAAACTTATGCTCTGATACAAAGTTTGTCACGACCCGGGAGCACCCCC
>NW_026035027.1:0-404 GCF_019186545.1 Solanum stenotomum
GGTTTTAGGGTTTAAGGTTTAGGGCTTAGGGTTTAATGTTTAGGGGTTTAGGGTTTAGGGTTAAGGATTTAGGGTTTTGTGTTTAGGGTTTAGGGTTTATCATTTATTGTTTAGGGTTAGGGTTTAGGGATTTATGGTTAGGGTTTAAGGGTTATGATTTAGGGTTAGGGTTTTGGTTATGGTTTTGGGTTTAGGGTTTAGGTGTTTAGGGTTTAGGGTTTAGGGTTTTGGAGTTAGGGTTTTGGGTTTATGGTTTAGTGTTTAGGGTTTAGGGTTTATGGTTTAGTGTTTAGGGTTTAGGGTTTATGGTTTAGGGTTTAGGGTTTAGGGTTTAGGGTTTAGTGTTTTGGTTTAGAGGGTTAGGGTTTGGGGTCTCGGGCTTAGGGTTTATAGTTTGGTATGTA
>NW_026035028.1:0-1770 GCF_019186545.1 Solanum stenotomum
AAGCAAATATGTAAAGAATAAGATCAAACTAAGAGACAAAACACTAAATTGAGCAAGAGAATGAACCTGGATGGATCTTATCTTTAGCACACTAAAATTCGAAACTTCATGCCGACCAAAACCCGTAAATGAAGCTCGTCTTCTCCGTCGCCTGTCGGAGTTGGTTCAGAGGAGAGAGATGGTTGCAGTTAGAGTTCACCTGACCGGAGTTGCTGCTCGCCGGCGTTGCTGTCCGGTGCTGCTGGCACCTGCTTGGTGTTGTGCGCCTCGCCAGGCGCTGCTGTCACTGCTGCTTCGCTGGGCTGCTGCCTGATGGCTCACTGGTGGCTGGTTGTTGCTGCATCTCGCTGGACTGTTGTCCTTGTGGTGGCTCTCTGCTTGGAGGTGATGCGCTGCTGCTGGGAAAGAGGAGAGGGAAGAGAAGGCAGTAGAGAGAAGAGAGGAGGAACGAAGGTTTCGTCGGAGAGGACGATGGTGTCTCTCTGTCTCGCTAGTGTCGTCGGAGAAGAAGAGAGAGAAAGGTTGCGGCTAGAGAGAGAAGAGGAGAAAAGAATGAATTAGTTTAGGGTTTTTCTAAGTTAAATTAGGTAGCTTAGAGGACTTGATCTCAGCCGTTGAGATCAAGTGAGATGGAGGGCCGCGATTATTTTGAAATTGGATGAACGGATGAGATTAAATGGAATTGGAACTCTGAAAATTGGAATGAATTGGTTAAAATTGAAATAGAATGGCCAGAATTAAAATGAAAGGTGACTATAATTGAAATAAAATTTGAATTGGAGTGGCTAGAATTGAAAGAAATTAGAAGAAAATAGGCTACAATTTAAATGATTTAGAGGAAAATTAAAGAAATGTTATCCCATATTATAATATTTTTATATAATTAAAATCACTTAAATTTAAAACATTTGAGTAAAATAATTATTTCGAGTTTTACTAATAATTTTAAAATATTTTAATAGTATTTATGATAATTTTATAAAGCACGCATACTAAAGTGTACAAATTTTAGACAAAATCAACTAAAATTTTAGAACTCAAAATATATTTTAAAATGCGTATTTAATCGGCTAGCATTTTCGAAATTGTTAAAGGTCGGTCAAAATTGGGTGTCAACAGCTGCCCCTTGGTTGCTTGGGATGATGGATGAATTGTCGGGTAACCAACGTTGACTTAGTAGCCGATTTTGTCCGACCAACGAGAGATGTCAGTAGGATCAATTGAAATGACATAGAGTTGAAAAAGGGTACGACCGACACTTTGGTATTAAGCCGCCTACATATCTCTGGTTATACGAGAATCAAGTCGTGTGTAGTTCTATATTCTGGAGCAAACGAAATTCCTAAAGATTGAAAGAGCGGTACAATATATGAACGGGAACGATATTGGTTTGAATGGATAAGATTAGAGTAGCGAGAAAGGCATGACATAGAGATTTTCAATGTAAGAGTGCAGAATTCGATGAGAAGCAGTAATATCAGTAGCCAAGGGTTAAATGAAAAACGGTAATATGGGTCGCAAAGAATTTGATAGGGCCTTCGATGGATGTTAGCACGATAATTGTAGTCGAGAGGGAGATGTCTCGCCTACAAAATGTTAGTCTCTGCAAATCTGTAGCTTATAATATTATTAGAGCAAATACATCAAACAAACAATAAAGGTAAACATGATGCAATTTCCCATATCGATAATGATATTTGCCATAAGACTATGAAAATGATGTCTTAGGCTATGACGTTTAGGGCCATGATACGCAAAAATTATATTCTC
>NW_026035029.1:0-760 GCF_019186545.1 Solanum stenotomum
TTATGATTAGGGTTTTTAAACGTTTTTAAGTTTTTTACGGAGTTCTAAAAGAGGTTTTTTTTTTTTTTTAGAGTTTTTAGGGTTTAGGGTTTAGTATCTTGGGTATTAGGATTTATAAGGGTTTAAGGTTTAGAGTTTCCTAAGCTTTACAATTTAGTGTTTCGGCGGGTTTTTTAGCATATGTTCTCTTTCTTGGTTTAGGGCTTAGGGTTTTAGGTTTAAAGATTTTGATTGAGTTTTTTTCAGGTTTAACAGGGCTTATGATTTTCTTAAGTGATTTGTTAGGTTTAGAGTTTTGTTTAAAGGGTTGTTTTTATGGTTTCTTTATGTTTGGGGTTAAGGCCAAAGGTTTAGGGTTAAGGGTTTAGGCCCTTAGGTACTATGGTTTAAGGTATAGGGTTTAGGATTTTGGGTTTTAGGTTATGGTTTTTGTTAGGTTTTATGATTTTTTTTAGGATTATTATTTTTATGATTAGGGTTTTTAAATGTTTTTAGGGGATTCTTAGGGTTTTTTAAGATTTTGGATTTCTTAAGATTGAGGGTATTTAGGTTTTAGGGCATACAATTTTAAGTTTAGGACTTTTTTAGGGCTTAAAGTTTTAAAGGTATTTATTGTGTTTTTTGGGGTATTATAGTTCTAGGGTTTAGAGTTTCTTAGTGTTTCATATGGTTTGGGGTTTAGGGTTTAGCCCTATAGTTTAGAGTTAAGGATTTAAAGTTTCTTAGGTTATTAGATTTAGCGTTTAGGACTTCTTAGTGT
>NW_026035030.1:0-674 GCF_019186545.1 Solanum stenotomum
ACGTTCCTAAAGACATCCCGTAGCCTCCTGAAGATAAGTAACGGACGTCTCCGTACCGATCTGCAGGACGCTACTAGACGTTAGCTCTGTACAAGTGAGACCGACGAACCTGGGGCTCTGATAACAATTTGTCACGACCCGATTTATCAAGTCATGATGGCACCTACTATAACCCACCAGCAGGTAAGCCAACCCGTAACCCGTAACAACAAGTAATGGGTCTGAGGGTAGAAATTAAACAAAAGTAGGCAAATAATAATATAAACAGGCGGAAGCAAACCAAAAACATATATACAAATAAAGATCCCTCCCAGAACCAGAAAGTCACAAGTACAGAGCTACTACAGAATGAGTACAAGTCCAAAAAGTGGACAACAGAGACTGGACTGTCTCGAAAGGAAAAAGACAAGTCTATATGTACAGATGCAGACTGAAATAGTACAAAACGCCGTGTGCTCACCCCTGTCTCCAGATAAGTCTACTCCAAGCTCGATCAACGCTGGCTACTAGTGCTCGGACCTGCATCACGAAATAGATGCAGAGCGTAGCATGAGTACCAAAACAACAGGTACCCAGTAGGCATCATAGGCCGACAGAGCAAGATAAGCAAAAGTGAACTGAAATGCAAATAAAGGGTCACATCAACGGCAAAAGAGTAGTAAATATGGGTATGT
>NW_026035031.1:0-440 GCF_019186545.1 Solanum stenotomum
ATTGCAAAAATATACATATTTATTAAAAGAAATGATAAAATTACTTTAAACATAGCTTGGAAGTATTTAGAATTTCATAAAACTCATTAATTCAAAATTATAACCATCCCTAATATTTAAAATATAAAATATTTTTTGAGACGATTTTCGAATAATCATAAAATATACTAATTATATATATAATTATGTAAAACATATATATCATCTAAGATTTATGAAAAGTGACAAACTATTTAAAAATCTTGCAAACTATATTATTATTATTATTATTATTTTATTTTATTTTTTAGAAATTTTATAAAACTAATAATTTTAAATTGTTTGAAATTGGAGAAGCTTGAAATTATTAATTTATATTATGGAGGGTCAAAATTGGGTGTCAACATACAACATATAGAAAAATCACCTAGTGTTTTTTTATCTCGAGAAGATCATATATA
>NW_026035032.1:0-641 GCF_019186545.1 Solanum stenotomum
ATAAAATTTGATAGTAGACATAATGTTTGAAAATGTATTTTTAGTCACCAAAAATATGTTGCGAAGGGCCATTCGGCGCAGTAAGTCGCGATCGCCGATCAGTTCGGCGACCCGCCCTTTAGTCAACTCCATCACTTTTTTGCTTTGCCCTTCAGCATCCTCAAGTTTTGTAACTTTAGGCAATCCAATAACTGCATCGCGGAATCGTTCTGCGACACGCCGACTGCTCCTTTCTATCACCGACTTGATTTTCTCCTTCAGGGATTGTCACACTATAAGTTTAGGAGAGATGATAGCCATTTGGTGACTCCCCCAATGGATTAGGCGATCAACAAGCCTTCTTTTCTTCGTTCTTTATGCTGCCTTGTTCCGTTTTTCTTGTAAGTGTCCACGCTTTGTTCCTCAATACAAATACCTGGATGAAATCTAGCACCCTTAGGGAACCTATTCTCCAACCGGGCCCTCTTGGCCTCGTGCCCCCTTCTCTTCCTCAATTTCTCCTCCTCCATTTGCTCGGCATAAGTCATCAACCGAGACAAATCCATATCTCCAATGAGCATAGCGGACCGACACTCTTCACTAACCAAGTCGGATACACCCATCACAAATTTGATCATCCTCGACCTAGATTCGGCCACCAA
>NW_026035033.1:0-209 GCF_019186545.1 Solanum stenotomum
ATTTAATTTGAAACTTTTGTATAGTTTTGAGAACATTATCGTAACTCACGATTAAATATAATTTTTTACTAAAACAAACCATGAGAAATCCTTGTTTAGTACATCCAATACAAAGATCAATGAAACCAGTCCACAAGGCTAGATCATGAGATTTATTTGTGATTTCTTAAATTCCAAACATAAGCACACATAATAGAAACCATAGTATT
>NW_026035034.1:0-1695 GCF_019186545.1 Solanum stenotomum
AAACCGAATCAAAGCCTCTTCTAGCCTAACTCCCAATTTGGCCAACCGATGGACCTCCTTAGCCAACTCTTTACTACCTTCCTCCACATGAGCCAATCTACCCATGGACACTCTACTCAATGCATCCGCCACCATATTAGCTTTCCCCGGATGATAGTGAACACTCATATCATAATCCTTAAGGAATTCTAACCACCTCCTTTGTCTCAAGTTAAGATCTTTTTACATGAACACATATTGGAGATTCTTATGGTTGGTGAAGATATCAACATGCACCCCATACAAATAATGACGCCAAATCTTTAAACCAAAAACCATGGCGGCCAATTCAAGATCATGGGTTGGGTAATTTTTTTCATGAACCTTAAGTTGCCTAGAAGCATTGGCTATAACCTTACCACTTTGCATCAAGACACAACCCAAACCAATACGGGAAGCATCACAATAAACAACAAAACCTTCTAACCCATCCGGAAGTGACAAAATAGGAGCGGACACAAGCCTTTCTTTCAAAGTTTGGAAGCTTTCCTCACACTCATCCGACCACACAAATTTAGCCTTCTTTTGAGTCAACTTAGTCATAGGAGAAGCAAGAGAAGAAAACCCTTCCACAAATCTCCTATAATAACCCGCTAAACCCAAGAAACTCCTTATATCCGACGGGGTCAAAGGTTTAGGCCAATTCCTAATAACATCGGTCTTCTTAGGATCCACCTTAATACCATCCCCCGACACCACATGGCCCAGGAAAGCAAATTCCTTCAACCAAAACTCACACTTTTCATATTTAGCGTACAACTTCTCTTCCCTCAATCTTTGGAGTACAACCCTCAAGTGACCCTTGTGCTCTTCCTCACCCCGAGAATAGATCAAGATGTCATCTATAAACACCACCACAAAAGAATCAAGGTAGGGTTTGAAAACCCTATTCATCAAATCCATAAAGAGAGCCGGAGCATTAGTCAACCCGAAAGACATCACCACAAACTCATAGTGCCCATACCTAGTACGAAAGGCCGTCTTTGAAAATATCACACTCCCTCACCTTCACTTGATAATACCCTGACCGAAGATCAATCTTAGAGAAGTGACTAGCCCCATGCAATTGGTCAAATAAATCGTCAATCCTTGGAAGAGTATACCTATTCTTGACGGTGACCCTATTAAGTTGTCGATAATCAATACACATTCTAAGAGACCCATCTTTCTTCTTCACAAACAAAACCGGAGCACCCCAGGAAGAATGACTAGGTCTAATAAACCCCTTCTCTAACAAATCTTTTAATTGCTCCTTCAACTCTTTCAACTCCGCCGGGGCCATACGGTAAGGGGGGATAGAAATAGGTTGAGTATCGGGAAGGAGGTCTATACCAAGATCTATCTCCCTTTCGGGAGGGACACCGGGAAGGTCTTCTGGGAAGACATCTAGAAACTCATTAACAACCGGAATAGACTCAATAGGAGGGGCTTTAGACTCCACATCATTGACTCTCACAATATGGTACAAGCACCCTTTGGAAATCAACCTATGGGCTTTAATGCAAGAAATGAATTTCCCCTTCACCACAACATCCCGGCTCTCCCACTCAAGGATGGGTTCATTAGGAAATCGGAACTTGACTTTACGAGTCCTACAATCAATAGAAGCATAATATGCATGCAACCATTCCATCCCAAGAATAACATCAAAATCCA
>NW_026035035.1:0-4740 GCF_019186545.1 Solanum stenotomum
TTAAGTCATCTAAATACTATTTTCTTTTCTCCATATTAGATGGACATCTTACTTAATATATTTGTCTCATATTACTTGATTACTTATTGAACCAAGATATAATTTTTTTTTTCTATTTTACCCTTACAATTAATATGATCTTTAGAAGTTTAAACAAATTTTGAAGATCTAAGTTTCTTTTTTCAAGAGGCTAATTACAATTAACAAAGGATAAAACCGTAAAGTTAACCAATTTATTAATGATTACTTAATTATCATGTAAAATAGAAAGTGCGCATCTAATATGGGACGGAAGGAGTACTGAATAAATCCTCTAGTGTTTAATACTCCTTATGTCCCAATTTATCTGACATTTTTCATTTTTCAAGAGTCAAACAATTTAAGTTTGACTAGAAATACGCGCGTGAATCTTTAATTTTTTTGAAATAAAATTTATATACTTGTAAAGTACGTAAAAAATACTACAAGTCACAATAATTGACAATTCAAAATAATTAAAAGATATATGAAAATTTACCGTCAAAGATATATTTGTTTGAATCTCGAAATTCGAAAAGTGTAACACAAATTAGGACGGAGGGAATAATAAAAATCAATATAAATTTTAATATAGTGAATTGGTAAAAGATGGACGAAGGGACTTCTTTGATTATTATAATTTGAGTTTCTTATTTCATTTTTCTTTCATTCTTTAGTGTAAAAATAAGAGAAATAAAAAGAAAAAAGTGTACATGAAAAAAAAAGAGAATTTTTTTTATAAACTAACTATTTCCTCCGTCCAACAATAGTTGTTCATTATACTATTTTGGGATGTCCAACAATAGTTGTCCACTTTATGTAACAACTCCAATTTCACAATCGAAACATTCAAATATTATTATCACTAAACTCGAAGTTACAATGAAAAATGGAACTAACAAAGAAAACTATTGTAGAAGATAACTAGAAGGGAGATGAGCAGCATAGACTCAAAGAAAGAGGATGAGAGGACTAAGACATTTTTCTCAACAATTTGCATAATCCCTAAACCACATACCACTATCCTTTTTGATAGAACTGTTCCCACACCACTACTTTCGTGACTCTGATATCCACATTGGGCTGGACTTGGCTCATAACAATACTTTCGTCCTCAATAAGAACCTTGTCCTCAAGGTTCGAGTCCAGCACAATGTTAGTAGCGCACTCCCTACCAATTGTAGCCAAGACCAATTGTGCAATATTGTCAGAATATAGTATGTTATCTTTTATACTTCCTGCAACAACCACCAACCTGAAAACAATATAAAATACGATCTACTCATTACCAAATCCCCCAAGTGCAAATTAAACAAGTTTTTTTCATACACAATTGTAGTGTAAACTTTAGCACCCATAAATTGTATAGCAAATGTAACAAAAGTTGAATACTTGAAAGGAGAGCACATGATCAACGAAGCAACCAAGCCACTGATATGTGCCATATCCGCCAAGAGAGAAACTTTTTGCTTGCTACATACTTTGCACAGACATAATCATATCGATGAGCATAAGCACTTGCATTAGTAGCAATTAACATTGGTCTAAACAATGTGTCATATTTCTCTAGTTGCTTGTAATCGCTATAATTCGTGCTCGCATCCAAACTAACAAGATTGAGTGCTAAAAGAAGCTCCAATAAATTAATGAATTGTTCAGACGCAGCAGTGCCTAGATATTTCTAGATCACAAATCTGTTCACTCCACAATGTAACTACAGGATCAAATGGATGATTTGCAAAGGTGACAGAAACAACGAAACCTGGTAAGGAATAAGAAACAGGTTGAAGAGTCATGTAACATTCAAAATCATCGTTTGGCGAAACGTTGTATAGAGCTTTCGTGAGAATATTGCACACAAAATAAGAAGGAGGAGAACTCAACGCCATCCATTTGTTTTGCCTCCTCAATTGGTACTCTAAAATTCGGCACAAGAGTGAAGTTCTTTTACTGTAATGCTACACTTATACGCCATACAAAAATAATCAAGATGATCCCAAATATGCTCAGTTACCTATAAATATCTTTCAAAATACGTGGCGTTAAAGGTTTCAATACCCATTTCAACTCCACCTAACTGCTCCCAATTTGATAACTTTGCAAATAAATAACTCCAATTGTTTTTAATTGCTCAAATATTATTAACACATGCACACCGTCTGTAGAAATTGTGATAGCCCGGAACTTGAACTAGTTCCTGGATCTTAACTAGAAATAATTGATTCATTATCAATTAGAGATTTAGCAGGTTTGACAGTGGGACGAATGTAAAAAACTAACCCAAAAAGTTGAAAATGTGTTTATCACGAGTAAGAGATTGAATAAAAATGTCGCAGGGTGCAATTGATGAACTTGGAGGCGTCCACCAAAGGTTACAATGAATACATTCGCACCAGGATCATAAAGGAATTGATCTAAAGTATATTGATCACTGATCGTGAAATTGAAATGACTGACAAACATTTTAATGATCTCCTTGAAATCATCCACAACCATGAAATGATAACAATTTGCAGATCCAAGAAATGTGGTAAGCATACCAGAACCAGGATCAAATGGAAATTCTAATTTGAATTGAGTAGGTGGAAATCGATACAAGGATAATGGAAGTTTAGAAGGATTGAGTTCACTTAAATAAGCAAAGGAACTACCGTCTGAGATCATACAAGGAAGTGCAAACAACATTTCGTCAAACTTGACAACGCTATTGGAATCACACCTAACTGTGGAAATTGTGTGAATTAAACCTTTCATCGAACACCTGTGTTTCAAGTTTGACTACATCATTCTGTATTGAATCAACAACTTCCATGTCAATATTCCTATCAGGTATTCCAGCGAACATTTTGTCGGTGGATATTCTTGAGACCTCATCTAATGTTCCACCAGTCACCTCCTCTAGTGTTTCATCGTTCAAATCAAATAGGAGGTTAGATAAAAGAACATACGTATGTTTTTGGACAACACAAGCCTGAAGTGAGGGTTTAATGCACTCATCAACAATGTTTGAATCAGAGGCCACTAAATCCTTAAAGAGGGGAGATAAATCATCAAAAAACAAGGCAAGATCCCTGTTATTGTCGTAAGATGAGTCCACATCTAGAGGCACCAAATCTGGTATGACCGACTGGGAGTAAGTGGATAATGCACGTTGGACATTGTCGAGTTTGCAGAGTATATATGAGAAGTTCTCATCTAAATTCCGCATCATATCAAGGGTGTTGACAGCGTCACTGATCCTGTTGAAGTCATTGGCAAAATGCAGGGCTAATTTCTTGGTGAAATGTTTACAATCAAAAAATTGATTGTTGTGATATAACCATTGAAACCAATCATAAGCAGCAACATCAAGATAAAAATGAGCAAGAGGTAGCCATTCCTTTTCCTAGAAACCAAGATATGTGAAATACATCACCGCCCTAAAAATCCACCCAGTTGGATTGCCACCGCTAAATCGATCAAGTACCATCAATGTTATTGGAGTACGATCGATGAAAGCACCAATGTAACAACTCCAATTTCACAATAGAAACATTCAAATATTATAATCACTAAATACGAAGTTACAATGAAAAATGGAACTAACAAAGAAACTTATTGTAGAAGATAACTAGAAGGGAGATGAGAAACATAGACTCAAAGAAAGGAGATGGGAGGACTAAACATTTTTCTCAACAATTTGCATAATCCCTAAATCACATACCACTACCCTTTTTGATGGAACCGTTCCCACACTCGCTTCTCAACCCGAATCCTAAATTAACCTGGCCCTATTGCTTGTTCTCCGCCCAATAGCATTTGCCAGCCCAATAACTACTTTTGTGACTCTGGTATCCACATTGGGCTGGACTTGGTTCATAACACTTTATGAAATGAATGAATAATTTTACACTTAGTTTCTAATTTACCCTTATTATTAATTATGTTCATTTTCCTATTACACTTTTAAGACATTGTATTTATTATATTCAAAGGGTGATATAGTAAAATTACCCTTCTATTTATAGTTTCTTAAGAAGTATGCAAAGTCAATAATGAACAAGTATTATTAAACAGAGGGAGTATATTGTAATTTAGTTTTTATATATGTAAAAAATTTGAAGCATTTATAGAAAATTTTACAAGAAAATAAGTGAAAAAATAAATTTGACCATCAAAATAATAAATTCAAATAATTTGAATTTAAAAAAGGTAAAAAAATTGACAAAAAGGAGTAAGTGCCCGTTTGGATTGACTTATTTTAGGTGCTTTTAAGCCAAAATAGCTTTTAAACAGTTTTGAAGTGTTTGGGTAAAGTTAAAATGTGCTTATAAACACTTATTTTAAAGCCAAAATAACAAAAATAAGCAAAAAGCCCTAAGTTAGAAATCTTAACTTATGGCTTTTGGCTTACAAGTCATAAGCCAAAAGCCAATCCAAACAGGCCTAAGAAAGTAGAAAAGTCGGTCCTCTTTCCTTGGAAGCGACCGGACAAGATGATGTTTCCAGTCTTCCCCGATGTCTCCTGCAAATTCCAAAATTACCCCTCTCCTTTGTGTAAATATTACGGTGTGTTTGGTATGAATGAGAATGTTTTCTTGGAAAAAAATGGATATCTAACTTATTTTCTCATGTTTGGTTGGTGAGTAGAGAATATTTTTTTAATGTTTGGGTTGGTGAATGGAAAATATTTTGACGGGTGGCTTGGGTGGGGTGACCTTCGTGGGGGAGGGGGTTTCGGGG
>NW_026035035.1:6624-37871 GCF_019186545.1 Solanum stenotomum
GCTAGCGGACATTTATTTTGAATTCGATAATTTTTGAAAAAACATTTCGACATATTTATTTTATTATTATGAGAATCAATCCTACTACTTCTGGTTCTGGGGTTTCCACGCTTGAAAAAAAAAAACCGTAGTTACTAGACTAGCACTTAAATTAGCTGTGACAGTATCTGTTGGTGCGTCTTATATGTTTGATCTTAATGCCATTGAACGGCTCCGGGTGTCAGTAATAGAAAAAGATTGGATTGGGAAAGACCATGGAGGTTGCCAGTGCTGTTGGGGAAGCCTCTCATCGAGAAGAAAAAAGAAAATAGGACAATAGCTGACTAAACCACCCTCCCATTTCCGGAATTTTACCAAGAGGGACTATGTGCTCAGATGCACCTAAATTCTGATGACCTGCGTCCTTTCACCAGTAATGGTTAATTGACTGGTGCCATCATGACATCACCCTCATTATCTCCGGAAGAGTTTGGATAAGGACATAACAACCACCTTGGTGTAGTTGAGATATCCCATCCTTCACCCATGTCGTAGCATTTCCAGATTAGTCCAAATTTGATCAAATTCTGATCTTCATTTGTTCTTCTCCAGGATTTACTACACATAGGAATTTCCATCAATTGACTGATAGTAACCTCTTCTGACAGCGCAATAATATGGTACCAGGAAAACCATCGCAGCCACTGTTCCATCCATTGACGTACAACAGTGCGTTCAAGTATCTCCCGCTCAGTTGATTCGTCCCCCACTATCCTTAAGGATAAAATAAGATCTCTTGCTTTGCCCACAAGCCCTACTAGCGTAGCAAGTCTGGTGTCCAACTGATCACCACGCCTGTATTGTAAATATGCAGTTAGGAATAATCCAACCAAAGTAATAGGAATTAGGCCTAACACGATTCCCATTTTAGTAATGAACAAAACTAATAGGATTGATTATGTATCAGAACTGAATCACTACACGAATCAGAACTGAATCACTACACGAATCAGAACTGAATCACTACACGAATCAGAACTTGAAACAATGAAAAAATAATGTTATGGGGCTTCTCGACCTAAAACGTGAGGTGAGCTGCTGATTCTACTCTTGGAGTGACTCAACATAATGCTCCCAGAAATTGGAACCGGAAATAAGATAAAAGAATAAAAAAAAAGACAAGTTAAATATTGGAAGTATATTTGATGTATTGACAAACAATGTTCACCCCGGGAGGAGTAACAAGGTCTGCCATTCAGACCTTACTTTATTATATCAATTTATCAATTTGACTAGTATTTAGGATTTGGATGACTTGGACTACCTCTAGTAGTTACCTTTAAAAGGCACACAATATCATATTTGTTATTGTCTTATTAGGCGTTCGGCCATGCGATTTTCATGACATGAAAATAGCATTTGGATATGCGATTCATGCTGATTTCATCACATAATTTCATATCAGGAGATGAAATTCAAAATTCTCCAAAAATCATGATTTGAGAATTTCAAATCATGATCTGAGATTTTTCAAATACAAAAATTGACCCACAAGTTTATATTTTGTAAAAATAACACACATTTAATTTATATGTATATCTACTAGCCATTTATTTCATATCTAAATAAAATTTATAATTCATATCATTACTTTTAAACCGTTTATATCTCATATAACGATTATTCTCTTCAATATAAAATTATTATTACTTCAAATCAATTCTTAATTTACTATTTATATTCACCAAATTCATTACTTTATCAAATTTATTACTATTTCATTCAATCAATGTATAATAATAATAATAAAAATTTTATCATTATATTGAGTGGACAAGACTAATCACTTTGGCATTAATTGCAAAAATAATTTCCTTAGCTACTAATTACTTAACACTACAACTTATGTTCAATTTTATTTTTTTATTGAATTAAAGTTTGATCAACAAATGTTGTAATTTTTAGAATAGATTTGTGATAATGTATAATGCAATTTTATAAACTTTTGTTTATTTGGTCAGATTGTATAAACAATTGAGACAATTTTGATAGTTTTACAACTTATGGAGTTTTTATGCTTATGAGAAAACATACAACTTAAAAAGTTCAAATCATTGTGTCCAAACAAAACTTCAAGTTCATCTCATAATTTCACATCATGATTTCAAATCATGATTTCATATCGCATGACCAAACGAGCCCTTAGTTTTTCTCTTTTATATCTAATCGACATAGGAATCACGGGTGGATCTATAATAGTTGTAACACCCGCACTTTCAAAATGTCTAAATTAACTCGCACCTTCGTGGCAGGAGTGATTAATAGACTAAGAATGATTTGATATTTCATATTTTAAGTGTTCACGGGTCATATCTCATGTTTTGAAGTTAAGCAAGCTGTGAAATAAAAGTTGGTGAAAGTTATCGTAAGCTTCTTTTAAAGTTTTCTCTGAAATTTGGGTCATATGTCTCAGTGCTTTTCTCCCAATGTATAATGATTTATGGATCCCATAAGGTATCAAATCGAAGGTCTATGAATCTAGTTTCTAACGCATCAAACTGTTTGTTAATACAACTTCAGAATAGAGAGATATTTGCATTTTCATGAGATGATACAAGCAAGCAAGTGAGGTGGGTCAAGGTCGGTGGGAACTTGCCAAGGTCAGTGGGAGCTTTAGTTAATCGACCATATTCTTTTTCTTTTTCATCTTCACATTCCAGTATCCCTTAATACAGAGAAATTCTCCCCAAATCCATAAAATACTCTTTTAAGTCTTAGTAGTTTCATCTTGCAAGCTTCAGGAAAATTGCTCTACATTGCAAGCTTGTCATTTTGGTATAGTTTTCGTTGTGGATTGTGTGGCGTACCAATGTGGTGGTTGTAGCAGCATAGGTTTTACTTTGTTTGGAGGTTTTGAGCTTTGTGTTGAGCTTAAGTTCAAGGTAAGAACCTCATCTCATTGATTCTAGCCTTGGTAAGTCACAAATAGTGAATTACGATGGAAATCCGTATCTTTTGTTGGAATATCATAGTACTTGCCATTCTTGTGTGTTGATAGTGGTGTTGCCTTATTGTAGTATCGAGGGGGTTTCAAGTATAAGTCGATAGGCCACTGTAATTCCTCGAAAAAGGTATGTTAAGGATATTCCCTTCGTTCGACATGTTTCCTTAAAGCTTAAGAGCGATATAATAGGGTTATTACTGTTGGTGATCTCGTAGGTATAATTATGAGTGGTTGACTAATTGAGTGGTTATAAACCTTCATTTTTGGGACTCATAATCTTCTAATAACAACCCTACGTTAGGAACGACTTAGAGACTATTCACATAGATTGTTTATAGCTAAATTGCTCATCTTTAGCCTATTAAATTGTTTGTTATTTGCGCTTAGGGCTATTGTGGTTAGCTGTTGAGCTATGAACAACCTACGGGACTATGATGTTGGCTAAGAGGACTATGGTGTTGCCTAAGAGGGCTATATGTTGCCTGCGTAGCTATATTGACACAAAAGAGGGTCATGTGTTGCCTACAAGGCTATATTGATGCCAAAGAGAGTCATGTATTGCCTACGGGGCTATATTGATTCCAAAGAGGGTTATATGCTGTCTACATGGCTATATTGATGTCTAAGAGGTATGTGAACTACCTATAGGGTTATGTTGTTGTCTAAGAGGGATATGCAATTTCTACACGGACAAGGGGCTACCGATAGAGGTATATATATTGATTTGACTTCTTCTGGCTTAATTATTGGGGCCTGGTAGGTTGTCTTGTTTGTTGTTTATACCTGCCGAGCTTATGAGGATCGACTGGGTTGTTGTTTAATTATTTTTGTATGTTCAAATTAAGTAGCAGGTTAGTATGCTTACCTTATTCTTGATTTCCTTTCGTGATTACTTTTAGTATATTATAATACCTGCTCATTTAGTTCGTTAACTTTCATACTCTATACATTATTTTGTACTAACGCCACATTGCCTATGTGTCACGATCCAACACACCGGGCCATGCGTGCACTTACTCTAACACCTAAGTAGGAGAATCCTCGATTTCTAATGATTATAAACATGCAGAAGATTTTAGAAAAATGAAGATAAAAGAAAAAAAGTATGCGACTTTACATAATAAAACGTTTTTAAAGGGTCCACAATTTAACTTGTAAAATAATAACACCCCAATAGATCTAGTCTAAACAGGTAGAAGAGATTCTAAGATTACAAGGTATAAAATACAGTAACTAATGACACAACTTCCACCACATGGAAGAAAGAGTAGAAGTTGTTGGAGATTGTCTTCGTCTTCACCTATGAAACATCATTGACCCTGCAACCAGACTATGCCAAAATGCATAAGAAGAGTAGTATCAGTACAAACCACATGTACTGGTAGACATCATCGGTCAACCCGATACCCACCGCATAATATAAAGTAAGCAACTAGAAAACATGCAATAAGAAAGTACACCCCTCAACCTTTATACTCTTGCCTTTGCCATCCCCGAATACTTGAAAAGATACTAGTCCACTTGACTCTGACCCTCGTCTCTATAACTCCACTCGCTCAGTTCTTGATCATAGCTTAAGCATTCTATCTCCTAGAAGGGTTCCCGAATGCTACCACTACTAGTCCAAGTAACCACTCACGACATACCCTTGCTTCTTCTTCATCACAATTCAACCCTTGAACACATAGTATATTCTGTCAAGGCTCGCTAACCATTTTCTGACACGAATTCCCAGCCCAAGGTAGGACTTAACTACCTTTGCATCATGAACACTACCCCATTCTCACTAGTAAGGACACAACCCGCCTCTCTAAAGTAACCAATAGTAACTCTTGGACCCTCAGGTGGTAGTAAATTCATTAAGTAGAAAGACAGTGAGTGTAGGAAATTTAGCTTTGTCATAGGTGGGTGAGCTTCCTTTGGCTATGGATATCCAGTCCTTAGCCAATAGCTTTGCGAGAGTTGATATTTCAAAATCTGATAGAGTTTTGTCTTGCATGGAGGTGGGATCGTCCTTAATGGATCAGATTCGGGGCCTAACAATTTGATGATAGAAATTTATATAATATTCGAGACAAGGTGTTACAAGGAGAAGCCAAGGAGGAAATTCTTGATGGTTAGAAAGTTTTGAGGATAAAAGATCGTATTTATTTTGGTAGGTGAGTTGACTAGAATGACCATGGAGGATAATGAAAGTGAGAATAACAAGTTTCACAGTAACATTTCAAGTTCATTCTCCTTCTTACCCACCCAACACCCCCAGCCTCTAAAAATATTTCTATTATTATTTAGCTAACTATATATAAGAGGCTAGGGAAGTAGTTGTTCGTCAACATGCTTGCTTCCCTAGCCAGGGGTAGTATGGACAGTTTTTAATGTTTTCTTAATGTTATGCTTAAATAATATTGGAAGCTTAAATATAATTTTTTTTTCGTATTTTAACTTTTGTTTTCGCGTATGATAGATATTCAATTAGGGTAGATCGATTTGATTATCGATAGGTTAGTGTAGATATAGGTGACAATTGAATGGGTTGGGTCAAATTTTGGTGCGTCATAATGGGTTAAGGAACCAATCAGGTCCAGACCCAATCCAACCTAAATTTACTTGGATCAAAACGGGTTAAGTAGTGGGTTATATAACGGGTCAAGACCCAACTCAATCCAAAGTTTACTAAACTTATTGTTTTATTTGTTCTTTTAAATCATTTTAGTACCTAATAAAATTATTTTTTCTTTATTATGGTTATATATAACATATCAAATTGAAAAAAAAGTTTTTTAAAAATATTTTGACAAGATTTCTCATGAGCCAATTCAGGTTACATATCAACCAAGTTTTTGATGGGTTGAGCTTATGAATCGGTGGGTCAATAAACCACACAAACTTGAGCGGGTTAAATTTGTTGGGTTTGATTTTGCCACTCCTTAAATGACATCATAGGAATTTTGGATTGTTACCAAAAAAATCGTCTTTGTAATCTTAATACATAGAAGTTTTCGTTTTTATTATTGTATTTCATTGATAGATTTATTTATTAAAGCTAGATTTTTTAATCTTATTCAAATCAATCTATTTGACATGAACACATGTTAATGATTTGATTTTGCAGTAATATTTCAAAGTTTATATGCCCGTAATTTATATCATTTCTAATCATAATCCTTTGTTCATTATTGTCTACCCGACTTGATAGATTTCATTACAAATATTAACATATTTTCCTATGATTAAACTTTAGATTTAGTTTTATATGTACATATTTTTCTATTATGGTTAAACTTTAGATTTACTTTTATATTAAGATATTTTCCTATTATGGTTAAATTTTAGATTTAGTTTTATATTAATATATTTTCCTATTATGTTAAACTTTAGATTTAGTTCTATATCAACATATTTTCCTATTATGGTTAAACTTCAGATTTTGTTTTATATTGACATATTTTTCTATTATGGTTAAACTTTAGATTTAGTTTTATATGAACATATTTTTCTATTATGGTTAAACTTTAGATTTACTTTTATATTAACATATTTTTCTATTATGGTCAAACTTTAGATTTAGTTTTATATTAATATATTTTCCTAGTATGGTTAAACTTTAGATTTAGTTTTATATTAACATATTTTCCTATTATGGTTAAACTTTAGATTTAATTCTATATTAACATATTTTCCTATTATGGTTAAATTTTAGATTACTTTTATATTAACATTTTTTTAATTATGATTAAATTTAAGATTTATTTTTGTTAATGCAAATGGAAAGTTTTATTTGCTTCTTACACAAAAAATTTCTAACTACAAGTTGATAAATTATAAAATTGATTTCACTTACTAATTTTCTCTATGATGAAGATATTATTTTTATTTATAATAGAAATTTAATTATGTGTTGTTTTGATAAAACATTTAACGTATATAAATAGTCGTGACATCGTCTTCTCATAAGTATAATTTACTAAAAACGTTTCATAAATCGTTTTTTTTATTAATTAGCCATGGAGAATAAGAAGACTAAAGGACGTCAAAAGATACCAATGAGAAAAATAGAAAATAAAAAAGCCCTGTTTACTTCATTTTCAAAGCGTCTTGGGGGTTTGTTCAAAACAGCTAGTGAACTCGTTAAAGAATTTGATGTTGACATTGGAATAATAGTGTTTTTTCCTACCGGTAAGCTTCATTCATTTTTTCACCCTACAGTTGATGCAGTCGTTTCTCGTTTTCAGAATCCTGATATGCAGTTAAGTGATGACACTCACCTAGCCATGGTTTTTGCTCAAAATTCGATGAATCAACTCAAAGAAAAGCTTGAAGAACTTGACATCAAAGAAAAAACTGAAATTGCTCGAACAAATTATTTTGACCAAATGACAAAATTTAGACAGAAAGGTTGGTGGGAGTCAATTGAGCAACTTAATGAAGATGAAGTATCAAAGTTTGAAGCATGGTTAAATGTTGCTAGTTTTACTATGCACTACCGTTTGAACCAATTAATTGTTTCATCCTCTTTGGGATGTGAATCTTGTGGAGTGTGAAGTTTGAATAAAATCGCAGATAAGTCATCTTAGGTTATCAAATTCAGGTTCATGGTTCAGGTTCAAACTTTAGGATTTAGGGTTTAAGGTTTAGAGTTCAGAGTCAAGTCAGGGTCGAGGTCAGTATTCAGGGTCAGGATCAAGGTCAGAGTTCAAGATTAAGGGTTCAAGTTCAAGGTTAGGGTTCAAAATTTAGTGTTTAGGGTCTTAGAAAGTTTAAATTTATATTATTTAGATGTTAGAGTTTTTGTTTTGTCTTTTATTTTATTTTAATAATGCTACAATCATGTATGTTGCTATGATTTTCATTAATAATATTTTATCTAGTTATTAATATTATTTTCTCATTTAATTAAACAAATATTCAGATCTCTTTTCGATTTTAGCTTTTAAAGATTATTTTTTCAAATTCAACTCAAATGTTGTCAAACCTTATCATATGCATGATTATAACTAAATCAAAAAATTTAATTGAACCAAACTTCTTTTGCTATTTGATTTAGGATTATAACTTTTTTTAAAATAATTTCTCAATTGACTTGTTACATCATGCTCTTATATATATAATACTAGTGGGAAGTTGTTCATGCTCTGCACAGGCCCAATGACTTGGTATTAAAAGTTGGATGTGCCACTAATTAAACTTCATCGCAAATTTGGAAAACTTCATCTTGCATTCCCAGCATGTGTTTTCACTGTCCACATTCATGTTTAAACCTCTCGTTTTTCATGATATCAATAAGAAAAAATAATTTTCTTCCAATGTAGTTGGTATGACTATTTCAAAGTGTTGCATCAGATGGAGCTCAAGGCGTTGGCACAACTTTGTCGACCTTCTTTTCACTGTTCCTAAGAAATTACTTTAAGAAGCTGAAGATTGACATAAAATATTTTAAGTTGTTAGTACCTTTTTACATAATTTTAAAAATAATATATAATACTCTCTTTTTTCCAATTTTTCCAATTTAAATTGGAACAAAGAGAGTATTATATATTATTTTTAAAATTATGTAAAAAAAATATTAACAACTTAAAATATTTTTAAAATAATTTTTTTTTGAATAACTTCTCAAGTTCCATAATATCACAAAAACTAAAATAACAAATTAACATTTGTTGGGCCCTGTGCTGACATGGGATCCTGTATCTTGTAGTAGGAAGAAAATTTTGAACGTTCTTTTCTTCTTCTTCTTCTTTATTTTTCCTTCTTTCTTTTCATCTTATTTTAAAAAAATATTAACTAACTATAATATTTAATTAATTTTTTTTTTTTTTGTAGATTTTCTTTCGTTTAGAAAACTTGTTCTTGAATGTCTGACCATCCAAAATTCACATGCCATGATGACAATTGGCACCTATATTTCCAACCGATAGGTAAGTCAACCCACAAGTTTTATCAATTTAACTAACTAATCAAGGTGAAAATATAAATAACAGATAGAATACCTCAAACACTAAGTCTTTCATAAGTATGATGTGCGAACTAACTTACCACCCAAAATTTTGGTGTCATAAGTACAAGAGGTTCTAAAGTATAGTGCAAGTCTGAAACTAAAATGAAAAGTCTAAACGTAAAAAATATCCTTTCTGAATACTAAAGCAACAAAATAAATAATAAGATAGAGGGAGGTTTGGGGTATGGAACAGCCAAGCAGCTCACCACAACTCCAAGATAATCCAAACTCGGACTCAGAAAGCTCCACGAGATATGCTTGTGTTCGGAATCAAATTTGCACCACAAAAGAGTGCAACAAGTGTAATATGAGTATGAAACCACGTGTACCCAATATATCTCATAGACTGACAACGAAGAAGTAGTGACAAGAGAACATATAAGAAAATCGTGATTTTACTTGTATAACTTTACATTATACTTATCAGTAAAGTTTCATCAAACAGGGACAATCAAATGTCACGCAATGTCCAACAACCAATAAAACACATAATCATCAAGAATGAAGGATGTAATGAGATGCAATGCAATGTGACACCATGAAATGATATGCGTAGACGCCAAGTACTCTCTAAATCTTATATACATGATACTCTTCAGAAATACATCGAGAGCTCATGACCCATGGGGGGCTCGCGATGTCCACATACTGACACGAACGATGTCCATGTGTCTGTGCGGATGATCTGAACTCACTATTATAAATCAAATAATTTTTGCATGGATGATCTCTACGTGCCCAAATTATAATCATAACATCTCACAATCCCAACACAGACGATCTCCTTGTGCCCAACTTATAGTCAATCTTATGTCAATGCATGTGCACAATATGATTTCAATAAAAGGGATGATGATGCATTTCAATCAATCAAATATCAGTATGATATATAATCACTTCAACAATCACAAATATGCGGGTTTAATAAAGAAACACTATCACACAAAAGAAATCAAGTCAATAATACATCAACTAATGCCCATACGCTTTGGCATTATTCTTGGATTACAATCTGCATTTATAGTTATAAGCTTTCCTTCAATAACACCGGTACCCGTACCAATGTCCGTCACACCATTGGTACGAGACCTCCATCTTTCGCTCTTACCCATTGTTATTCAATTGTCAATCTTTAATTAGGAAAACGTCCTTCAATAAAGTTTGAAAATCTTAACATACCTCGAATATCGAACTCGTGTCGCGAATCCTCAAAATTTTGTCTTTCCCTTACGTAAAGCTTCTGAACATTCCCAGTCTATCAATTATGCAATATTTGAAAGTAAACGAGTCCATAAACACCCATATTACAATATGTTTATCCTAGACCCAAAAAGTCACCCAAATCTATAACCAAGTTCATAAATCTTGGTGTCAACTAATATGTCAAGTCTCATGTTCCTAAATTTTAAGCATAAGGTTAAGTCTCCATTCCTCCAAATAAAATAATTCTAATAATATTTCATACATCCAATACACCTAATATTAAATTTCACATACTAACATGTCAAACTTAATTTATAGTATAATAACAACATAATAATATTTAATAGTAAGGCTACTGAATACAAAACTAGCGGCAACAACGTCCAACAACCAAAAAGCAAATCAATACTTACCCTTTTTAATTCTACATTCCGATCATCATCTATCATGCCTTCAATATAATAATTTCTCTCTTATTGAAATCACCCTTCATTAAGAGTGTGTTTTGTCATGTTTGGTTGGCTTAAATGTTTTGGAAAATGTTTTTCAAATCAACTTATTTTCCTCAAATTTAAGGAAGAAAATACTACTACTAGATTTCTAATGTCGATTCTAATGAATAATTCGTCAATGACGAATAAAACACAATTCTATGAAAATGACCTTCCTTCAAAAATTAAGGAAAACATTTTCCAAAACTCTACTTCTTCCTTCAATATATTTTTTCTTACCCTACCATATACCCTATAACCAACCCTCTTCATCCATAAAAAAAATTAAAAATTTTAAAATTTTTCTTATTTTTAAAATTTCAAATATATTTTTATCCCTACCCCTAAACANCCCCCCCCCCTTCTCCTCCTCCCACAAACAAAAAAAAATTATTTTTGAAAAATATTTCAAATTAATTTTCTTTTACCTCACCCAACTCCTACCTCCTACTCCCTACCCCCACAAAAAAATTATTCTGGAGAAATATTTAAAAATTTTAAAATATCACTTTTTACCCCACTCCATACCCTGACCCCCTCCCCCCACCCACCCCTCGATCAATTTTTTCTTTAAAATAATTGCTTTTGAAAAATATTTCAAATTTACAAAATTTTCATTTTTTACGCCAATGTAACACCTTGGTCTTAGAAAGAGCTAAATCGAGAAAGAACTAAATTGGAAAGAGCTAAATTGAGATTTGGTCAAGTTACTCTTAAATTGTGAGTTTTTGGGTTAACTTCAAACGACCATAACTCTAGCACATGATAAGTTAGGTGGCCCATGAGATATCAAATCAAAGGTTGTTGAGTCCTCTTTCCAAGCCACCAAGTTTGCTAAATTATGAGTTCGAATGAGGGAGATATGCCCATTTGAGTAGAGCCTGCCCAGTTAAGAAAATTCATCCGAATTAAGGAGAGGTATTTTGGAATTTTCCTTACCCCACTAAGCCTACACGTTTTGTTCACCCAACTAGGGGTCAAAGCTGATTAAAATTAGTTTTCACTCAAGTCTAAAGAGTTCAAGAAACTAGGGCAAAGTTCAAGAGGAGAAAATATGAAGTTTTCAAGAAGTTCTTCAAGATTTTGGGGAAATTGCCAAGAACTTAGTTCTTTCGAGATATATAAGTTTTCATAGTGATGAATTTGTTCACCCTCATGCCAATCATGAGTTTCCAATTTCAAATTCATCTATGAGATTAAGCATTTTGATATTCTTGTTGAGTTCTTTGAGTTTTGGACTTTGTTCTTTGATAACGAAGAGTTGATTGAGTTCTTGAGTTGAGGGTCTTGCGAATAAACATTGTTCTTGAGGTATTTTGAGTAAAGTTTTGTTCACTTGTGTTGGGTTAATGAATCTAAGGGAGTTTGGAAGAAATCAGTCGATTCTAGGTGAATTAGGACCAAAAATTGAGAAGAAAAATTCATCAGAATGTTTTGGAAAAGGGTTGGGGTGGTGCGCCCGCGATGCGCTAGAAGGGCTGGCGTGGGGCGTGATGAGTCCACGATTTAGACTCATTTAGGGCTTTATTTTAATAGATTTAGTGTCCTCAAATGCATATTTTGTGCCAATAACTGATGTAAATTCTTGATTTTTAGGTATTTGGATTGAGGAACAAAGCATGGACACTAATGAGCAAAAAAGAACAAGGCAGCTGAAAGAACGAAGAAAATAAAACCTGATGATCGCCTAACCCATTGGGTGAGTCATCGAGTGGCCATGATCTCGCCTAAAGTTTTAGCGTGCCAAACCATGAAGGAGAAAATCAAGTCGGCGATAGAAAGGAGCAGTCGGTGAGTTGCCGAATTGTTCCGCGATACAATGCTAGATCTCCCAAAGTTACAGAACTTGAAGATGCTAAAGGCCAAAGCAAAAAGGCGATGGAATTGACCAAAGGGTGGATCGCTAAGTGGATCGGCGATCCCGACTTATTGCGCCGAATGGTCCTTCGCAACATATTTTTGGAGACTATAAATACATTTTTAAATTCTTAGTTTAGTATCAGAGTTTTATTATTGTCAGATTTTGAAGTTTTAGAACAAAAAGGTTGGAGACAATATTTTCCTTAGCTTTGAAGATTTGCAGAGTTCCATTTTTGAGAAATTTGAATTGGGCCTTTGAGATTCTTCAACCTTGACCATTGTAAAGACAAAATTAATTGTACCTAGTTGATGGAAACACAATTTGGTAACAATTTCTATCGTTTTATGATATCTAGCTCCAATTCTTGGGGTGTGATTATGTGATTATATGTTGATTTAGCTGTTGGGTATTGTTAATTGATAGTGTAAATGTTGTTTAAAAGTGATTTCATTTAGTAATTATGGCTTAATCTAAAGGGTTGTAGTTGCAAATGCAACTCTACCTTCGTGTTTTTGGCTTGCTTGCTCGAGAGAGATTTTAAAATCTAGATTACTGATTTGATGGTCTGTGGATATTGGGTTGTTATGGGTTCAGCTCGAGAGAGTGAATCCTAAACCCACTTCCACACATTCAGCTCGAGAGAGTGAATGGACTAAAGCGAAGGCAAATCTTAATTGCTGCTTATTGGTGTTCGAGAGAAACCAATTTGATTTGGGGTAAATTGTTCGAGAGAAAGTTTATCCCCATCAAAGTCTAGCTTATTCACTGATTTACAGCTATTTACTATTAATTGCAATTACCCATTTGTTTACCTTAGCCTATAATTCGATCACATCCCAAGAACCCGTCTCCTCACCTATTTCTTAGTGTTATTTGCTGTTGTTGTAGTTGATAATTAAACTCAAAACCCCCCATATTTAACACTTGTGTCACCCTAAATTTGAACTATGCTTTTATTCGTAAATGTTTTTAGCTATGATTGACTTGAACATATTTGTACTTGACTCTTGAATCTTAAGCACGTACCACTCCCTGTGGGATTCGACCCCAACTCACTTAGTTGGGTTATATTACTGACTAACGATCGTTGGCACTTAGTATTGAATGAAGTGTCCTGATACGTGAAATCAAACTGGCTCCGCTGCCGAGTAGTGATGCTACTTGAATATTTTTAGTTAAGTTGAATTTTATTTTTGTTAGTTATAGTTGAACTTACTTAATTTTTGGTTTTGGTTTTTGTGTTGCTGTCTTGAGCAGAAAATTTGAGCATATCTAGTAGCAACAGTGACCCAATGGACCACCCTCCTTTGAGATTGATGATTTTTAGGAATAACATCCTAAACTTTAAACAATTGGAGGGCAAGTCCATTTATGAGTTGTGACTAAGATTTAAGATCCTATTGCAACAATGCCCAACTCGTGGAATTTCAGATAAGATGCTTCTGGAATGCTTCTACAGGGTCTGAACCCTGAAAGTAGAATAGTGGCTGACCAACTTTCTTCGGGTTGTTTGCTTGGACAATCCTATGAATCAGCAGCCCAACTCCTTGATTGTGTGCCAAGACCAACAATGAGACAAACAAGGACCAACACTTGGCCACATTGTTAGGTCAGTTGGATATCTTGGCTAAAAAGGTCAAGGAACTGGAAGTAGTGTCCAAGAGGAAAGACATGTACATTCCCCTCACGAGCGTCGAAAGATGAAGGAACAATAGGGTGGGAAAATTGAAGAGGTCCTCTTACTCATTTTACACAAAGTCAAAAAACACGACAGAGCGTTGGAGAAATTAAGAGAGAATGTCTTGATGCTGAACCAGATGACAACCTCTCATGCCATGCTTATTCAGCTACTAGGGTTCCAAATGGACCAAATGTTGTCTCACCTCTTCCCAGAGCCAGAAGAGGGGTTGCCTTTTGAAAATGAGGCAAACCCTACTAATGGAACTTAAGTGGGACTTGCGTCGTGCCACGACGTTAACTAAGGCGCTTCTTGGGAGGCAACTCAAGATTTTATCGCTTTGTTTTTGTTTTTGAAATAATAGTGTGTTGATTGTGCAGGTTAAAGTGTGTAAGATGTTTGAAAAGTTCAGGTTGGCAGTCTGAAAGTCTAGTAGGTGCATCACCGAATAAGTCGGCGAGCCCGACCTAGACCGCCGTTGAACTCAAGAGAAATTTTAAATTGGAGTCTGTAAAACTCGGTGAGCCCAGGAGCAACTTGGTGAGTCGGCAATGACGAATTAGTCCGCCGTTTGGACCCCCACATTAACTGGAGGTCCTGTAAAACTCGGCGAGGTAAGTGCCAACTCAGAGTGTTGCCGAGCAAAATTAATGTTGTCGAATGGGCGAGAACTGAATGGTTTTTAAAGGCCAAAGGTTTAAACTTTCAAACTCTTTCACTTTCCCTCACTTTTAATCTTCCCAAACTCACACCCGCATATTATTATCTATATTTCTTGCATTCTTATCATATTTGAGTCTTTGATTGTGTGTTCAGAGTGAATTACTTTGCCGCCTAGCATTTTAAATTATTTTAATCGGCATCTAAGGTTGGTTTTTCGAACCCCGAGTTTATTTTTAGAAATTTGTACTCTTGTGCAAGTGAATCTTATTTTAGTGATGTGTGCTGGGCCTCTCTGATCTTAATTGTTTTTGTATGTGCCTGTGTTAATTTGATAATATTGCCTGTAATGTTTAGATTGGTGAATTCCCTTGATTGTGTGCCTTAAAATTGGTAAAAATTTGTGGGGTTGTGCTTGCATGATGTTGGGTCTAGTCGGGCGAAGTCTAAGTAGCCCGCATTTGTGCCAAATGACGTATTT
The DNA here is from genome assembly GCF_019186545.1 of Solanum stenotomum. Lineage (NCBI taxonomy): Eukaryota > Viridiplantae > Streptophyta > Magnoliopsida > Solanales > Solanaceae > Solanum > Solanum stenotomum. The sequence continues at coordinate 21,977 of NW_026035035.1, forward strand.
TTCCCACTAATGGAGCGGTTGACGTCATTTTTAAGGGCAAAAGTCATCAAATTTGGCCAAAACGAGAGAAGTCTGAGTACCCCGAGGGGATGTGTGTATTGGGTCTGAGCTTAATTAGAAAAGTGCATGCTTTGATTTCATTTTCGGTGGTTGCGGTGTTGAATTTGAGAAGTTGGGTTGAAAATAGGCACGTTGTGTCGTTTGGTGAGCTGGGTCGAGCTCGCCGAACCACTCGGTGGTTCGCCGAAGTTCCCCATCTCACCTTTAATTTCATGCTAAATGTGAAGTTTGGTTCTGTAACTTTCGACAAGAAGCCAGAGATCCCGAATGCACTCTGCGACTCACTGAAAGTTCTTCTTGATCGCCCTTTTTCTGCACCCCTGACCCTTAATTGCACTGTAACGGCGGGCTAATCCTTGCTTGCCGAATGTTATCGGTGATTCACCGAAAGGTGTTCCCATCGCCGACATGCCAAATTTTCTAAGATTTTTGAACCAATCCTTTCTGGGAGCCAGATCTGGCACACCGAAGTGATTTGGCTACTCGCCAACTTGTTCGGCGAGTCTGTCTGCAACAGTTTTTCTGTGCTTTTGTTTGAATTGTTTCTAACTTTTCCTGATGATTTTGCAAACATGGCCAGACCAAAAGTTGCCTGTATAAACGTGCCACCCCGAAAGAAGGCAAATGGGATAAAAATCAATAAGGATCCAACTGCATCCAGGGGTAAGGCCACCAAGCTTCCCGGAAAGAGACTTGCGTCACCGGAGGCCTGCTCTGACAATGTTGGTATTTACTCCACTCACCTCTCCACTTCTGAGAGTGAGGGTGAACACCAGGAACAACAGGCTGCAACTTCAGAGCCTGAGGATGATGAATTAATAGCAGAACAGATGGCTGAGCTGCAATCCAAAAAGATGAATGATCTATCTAGGATTAAGACTTCTCAGGCCACCACTTCTCCTACTCTAGCTACAACACATGTCGTGGTCCTAACACCACCAGTACAAGGTCTTTCTCCCAAGTCTATGAATAGATTGAAGACTGAGGGAATGAAGACAATCATTGAAGAGAAATGTCTATCCACTAATAGGGTCATTGACAGATACCCAGAGATTATGAGCTGTCTGAAGTCTTATAAATTCCAGATCTTCACTAATCCCCATGGCCCATACATTCCAAGCTGGGTCAGAGAGTTCTACAACGCTTACAGTACCTTAATACCACAAGGAAACAAGTCGACATCCAAATTTAAACCGATTGACTATGTGGTCGTTAGAGGCAAAATGGTAAAGTGTGATAATGATGCCATCAATGCCGACTTGGAGTGCTCCAACATATTGATGATGACTGTCAACACCTAATTAGAACAAAGACATTGGAAAACATGAAAAAATGGTTGACCCCGTTGATATCAGACGGTACTCCCAGATGGCTAGAGGTTGGGGAAACTATTGAACTTGGGGATGATCATTGCATTAGAGATGCTCATGCAGGCCAACCAACGCCAGACTTCCCTTCCCTTCCCGGTGTTGATCACCGAGCTATGCAGATGGCTCGGGTGCCTAGACATGTGAAGAAGGATGTGGAAGTGATTCCCACATCCTCTATTGATATCCGGAGGATCGAGGCGGAGTATTTAAAAGATGAGGCAGAGAAGAAGAAGGCAGCCTCGGTGGACTCTTCCCTGATTGTAGACACAGACTAACTACCTACAGAGGTATCTTTGCCTACTCCGGCCGCAGTGCCTTCAGTTACTTCTAGTGTTGCTCCTTCTAACATCCCTAGTTCCTGTGCTACTATGTTGCCTCCCAGAGTTACTGCTATTGCTGTTTCCCGGACCTCGCTCACTCAGGTCGCATTACTCCGAATGGGGCAGCTCGCCCATTCTGTCGATCGTCGTGTTGCCAGACTTGAGGCATCCATTCTATGCATGATTCAGACTACCCTAGCTGATGCTGTGACACCATTGAGCACTACCATTGATGCCCTTGTGTCTAGGATAACAGTGTGTGAGCATGGCTAAGGGGCCACCGATGAGGTGACGGCTTTAAAAGCCGCGATTGCTGCACTGAGGAGTGATGTGGATTAGCTGAAGTCCACCGACATGTCCATAATATTTGGGACGGTGGAGATTCAAGATGTGCCAGAGATGCCTCCGGCCACCACCGAAGATGAGGTTAGAGTTGAGGAGACAATTGATCCTGAGTTCGAAGCTAGATGAATGAAGAGATACTTGAGGTTGCTGAGAAGGCTTCATATGAGGGCCTTACTGAGACGGAGGAGGCCATGATAGATGCAGCTGTGCAGGCTTCTTTGGAGAATACACCTTTGGCTGACCCTAGTGCAACTGCTATTCCTTCTGAGGTGACTCCGGGCACTAATGCCCAGGTTCTGAGCACTATATTGGGCACTGAGGCCCAAGATCAGAGTGATACACCGAGCATTGATTCCCAGACAAATGGAACGAATGTTTAGACTGGATCCCTCTTTACCTCCCTTTCTGTGTTACTTTTTGACTTTTGGATATTATTTTGCTTGCATTTGAGGACAAATAGTTTTTATTTGTCGTGGGGTGAGGCCCACCTTTTGTGATGATTGTTCTATGTATATATTTGGGTTTTTGAGCTATAAATTATGTTAATATTGCATTTTGTGGATGATTGAGCTTGTGGCTCCTTGTTTTTAATTGTAAATGGTTTTTGGACCCTATCGGAAAATTAAGCCACCTCTTTTGTGTGTGAATGTGGCTGTTCTCTTGCTAATTTGAGTATCGATCTTGATCAATACCGATGACTTGAATAGTACTCATAATCGAACAAAAATGAATGTGCGGCTACGATGAGGCCAAATGAAGTTGCATAGACAATATGTGAACTCTTTGCATCTCGTTGTGACTAGCCAAGTATCAAATTGAGTCTCTTGTGATGAACATTGCACACTAGCAAAAGTGTGGAGTCTTGTTTGTCATTGGTGTCAATGCCTTGTGTGATGAGCTTACCGTGAACCACACATGATATCACCTAGAATTTTCCCCGTTGGTGTGGTTGACTAAGTGATGCAATCTCATGATATGATCTTTGGCAACTTTGAAGAGTGTGAAACAGTTTGACACTATACCTTTTTTGTGGCAAACCTTGTGAGTGTATGATCCTTGTTTGAATCCTTTTGAGCCTTATCCTTTTCTTGGAAGAAATTTGATGCAAACTGTAACCTTTCTTGATCCATTACCCATAATCCTCATGATTTGTGGTTTGTGTGAATAGCCAACTTAGGCCAGGTTGGGGTGTGGTAAAAAGAGAAGGTGAATCAAGAAGTGCAAGAAAGTCCCCTTTGACCCATGGTTTGAGAAAAATGGAACTCCTCCATATAAAAAAGAAGAGGAAAAGAATGAAAAGAAAAAGAATGGAAAAGTTGTGGAATAAAGTTGTGAAAATATAAAAAGAAACGGGGTTTTCAACAATCCATGGGAAGTGAATAATGGAGTGACTTGTGAGCACGAATGAGAATGATGAAGGAAAGGAAAGAAAATGCTGTTCACACCACATTTCATGAGGATTACATCCATTGATCCTAAATGACCGTACCTTTGCACTCAACCCCGTTACAAGCCTTGAAAAGACCTTTTTGATCTTGAATGAGCTGAAACAATTGTTGATTGGAAAATAAGGGAAAATGTATGGGTGAAATCATGCATTGTGTTCATCTTTGTGAGTGTGAGTGTTGCATTCTATTTCGGAGCTTTAAATCGTTGAACCATTGTGTGCTAATATGGAATCATTCTTTGTGTGAGGGTTTGAACACCTTTGTTAAGCTTGAACTTGCATTTGAAGTATTGTGAACTTGAGATTCTTTGGTAATGGTGAGTCACAACTTGAATCTTTGAGTGCACAATTGATCCTTGCATGAGTAAGTTGAGTCTTTTTGTGCGCATTCATGATTGAGTCTTGTGTAGCACTATTTGAAGCATCCTTTTTGAACTGTTGACTTGAGTTTTACTTGAGGACAAACAAACGTTTAAGTTGGGGTGTTGATGAGTCCACGATTTAGACTCATTTAGGGCTTTATTTTAATAGATTTCGTGTCCTCAAATGCATATATTGTGCCAATAACTGATGTAAATCCTGGATTTTCAGGTATTTGGATTGAGGAACAAAGCATGGACACTAATCAGCAAGAAGGAACAAGGCATCTGAAAGAACGAAGAAAAGAAAGCCTGATGATCGCTTAACCCATTGGGCAAGTCACCGAGTGGCCATGATCTCGCCTAAAGTTCTAGCGTGCCAAGCCATGAAGGAGAAAATCAAGTCGGCAATAGAAAGGAGTAGTCGGCGAGTCGCCAAACTGTTCTGCGATGCAGTGCTAGATCGCCCAAAGTTACAGAATTTGAAGATGCTGAAGGCCAAAGCAAAAAAGAGATGTAATTGACCAAAGGGCAGATCGCCGAGTAGATCGGAGATCCCGACTTATTGCGTCGAATGGTCCTTCGCAACACATTTTTGGAGACTATAAATACATTTTTAAATTCTTGGTTTAGTATCCAAGTTTTATTATTATCAGTTTTTGAAGTTTTAGAATAGAAAGTTTGGAGACATATATTCCTTAGCCTTGAAGATTTGAAGAGTTCCATTTTTGAGAAATTGGAATTGGGTCATTGATATTCTTCAACCTTGAGCTTTGTAAAGACGAAATTAATTGTACCCAGTTGATGAAAACACAATTTGGTAAAGATTTCTATCTTTTTATGATGTCTAGCTAAAACCCCAATTCTTGGGGTGTGATTATGGGTTGATTTACCTGTTGGGTATTGTTAATTGATAGTGTAAATGTTGTTTAAAAGTGATTTCATTCGGTAATTACGGCTTAATCTAAAGGGTTGTAGTTGCAAATGCAACTCTACCTTTGTATTTTTGGCTTGCTCGAGAGAGAGGTTTTAAAACCAAGATTATTGATTTGATGGTCTGTGGGTATTGAGTTGTCATGAGTTCAGCTCAAGAGAGTGAATCCTAAACCTTCTTCCACACATTCAGCTCGAGATAGTGAATGGACTAAAGCGAAGGTTGTTCTTCATTACTATTTATTAGTGTTTTAGAGAAACCAATTTGATTGGGGGTAAATTATTCAAGAGAAAGTTTATCCCCATTAAAGTCAAGCTTATTCACTGATTTACAACTATTTATTATTAATTGCAATTACCCATTTGTTTACCTTAACCCATAATCCGATCACATCCCAAGAACCCGTCTCCTCACCTGTTTCTTAGTGTTATTTAATGTTGTTGTAGTTGATAATTCACTCAAGACCCCTCATATTTGACACTTCTGTCACCCTAAATATGAACTATGCTTTTATTCGTAAATGTTTTTACCTATGATTGCCTTGAACATATTTGTACTTGGATCTTGAATCTTAAGCACGTACCACTCCTTGTGGAATTTGACCCCAACTCACTTAGTTGGGTTATATTGCTGACTAACGATCGTTGACACTTAGTATTGGATAAAGTGTCCTGATACGTGACATCAGGGCGCCAGGAGTGCGCCAAAAATGACCCCCAGTAAGTGGAGGTGTGGCATGACGCACCACCCTGTGCCCAGAGCGTCAGGCCACTTTCCTTCCCTGTTCTTGTCCCGTACTTGTTCCTTTGAGATAAAATTTCATTCCATTCTCAATACCAACTATCTAAACCTTCATAAATCATCGAGAGATCCTTCATATATCATAATCACGTCTCTTAATTTCACTTTTCAAATTAAAGAAAATATTAAGAGTAAAGTTCGTGTAAGTCTTTTGAGTCACTTTGAGAAGTCTTTTTTTCAAATTTTTTAAACTTGAATTAAGACTTGAGTACTTTGGTATGAGGATGAGGATATTTGAGTTCATTTCTTTAAATGAGTACGAGGGGACTAAGTGTTCCCAAGCATGTAAGACTTTTACATTTAAAATGAGAAGAAACCTTGATTTCTAAATGAGTTCATGAGGAATTTTTGAGCATTATCTCTTTTAAGAGAGCTTTTGAGTAATTATCTCAAATTGAGGAAGAGTTTTGTTGTCCTTGAAACATATGATCATGAGTTATACGTATTATTAAGAGTAGTATTGAGCACCGATATGTGGATGAGTTCAGACAACTCAAAATTCTCATAAACCATATATGCCAACATGGGTAAAGGATCATACTTTTTAGATGATTTCTTATTGCTTTAAAGCATAACTTAGTGGATCCACTTAGTTGAGGATATCTTATACTCTGACAAGCTATAGTACAGTTCTGGCAGCGTGGGCAAGACGTTGTATCATCATATAGCTCATGCTGATAGTTGTCGGTTAGAGAATCTCCCAAATAAGAGTAAAGAGTTTATTATTGTATTTTTAAATACATTGAGGTATTATCTACTGTTTTAAAAGCTTTCTTTATATTGCATCTTTGTTGTTGCTTTTATATTGAATTGACTTGAGTATCTTTGAGTTGAGTTGAGATGAGGTGAGTATGTTCTTCTTTTTTATCAGTTCAAGTTTATGTCTGTGCTTTAGAGTTCCCCTAATATGCTCGTACATTCAATGTAATGACACCATTTGGCCTGAATCTTTCATGAAGCAGATATAGGTATTCAGGGTGATCAATAGGCGCTCCGTTGATACGACTTGTAGTTCCAGATTTGCTTTGGTGAGTCTCCTTACTTTCGGATGGTTTCCCATTTAACTTTAAGGTTTGTTAGGATGTCGTAGGTCTTTTCCCAACTTCCATCGCAATATTTTAGAGGATTCATAGACATTAGTAGTTGAAGAGTCTTTTTCTCATTTCCCTTGTTGATGTTTTAAAGACTGTGAGGTGAACACTTATGTTCATTTGAGTATATTGAGTTGTACTATTTTATTTATGATATCCTTATGATTAAGTCTTCCACGGAGTAATGAGTCAAGTCAAGGGTTCGCTTGGGGACCAGCAGTGGTTCTTGAGTGTCGATCACGTCGAAGGTGTAGGCTCAAGGCGCGACACCTACCCAAGTCACACGCTTCCCTCCGCCACCCCCTAAGCAGGCCACCCCATCAAAAAGAAATTTAAAAAATAATATTTTTTGGAAAAATTTGAAATTTAAAAAAAAAATCATTTGTATGCCACCTCGAGTCCCCACCAATACCCCCCTCCCTTCGCCGTAACTGTCACGCCCCGAGCCTACACCCTGGGCAGGACCGGCACTCGAAGACCATTGCTGGCCCCAAGTGAACCCTTGGCCTGGCTTTCTTAACTCAGCGGAAACCTAACTCAACAAAATACTCCATCCAACAAAAGGTCATAAAACATATCAAAAATCTAGCCAAAAAGGCAACTCGAGTCTCAAAATAGAATATTTATATATATACGCAAATGAGAGACTCAAAACTAACTGACTGACTGTCTAACTGTCTATGAAACCTCTATAACACTGAGATGTATGTTGGGACAAACCCCGCAACATCTTAATAAAGCAAAACTAGGAAAAACGAAATAACAGGGTCCTCCGGAATGCAAGGAGGCTCACCACTGACTCTGGAGTGCTCAACTGGATCAACCGCGTCCTGAATGATGATCCTGGGTACCTGCGTCTGCATCATAATAAGATGCAGGCCAACTGGTATCAGTACATGGAATGTACGAGTATGTGAGCTGGATAACTAAACAACAACTTAAGCTTGAAAGGGATACAAAAGAAAACTTACCTTGGCTCTAATCAACTCTTGAGTAACTGAACTCAATATAAAGCAATAAGATACATGCAATATATAAAGCTTGTAAAACTATTTAAAACATGACGTCAAAAATCATATTTATAATATCATAAAAATACCATGCTCCCTCTCAAAGTCTACTTGTGCAATGCATGAATGAAGTCCCATACCCCCAATCATACTAAGCAGAACCCCTCGAGGAACCATGCAATTTTTACTGTGGGTGTTTCTCTAATCGAAAGCTACCACTACATGCCTAAGTGGTGATACAACGTCTTGCCCACGCTGCCAGAACTGTTCTATACTTTGCCATCATATAGAACACTTTAACTTTAACTTAGTGGATCCACTAGCTTAACTTACGTGATCATGTAAAAAGTATGACCCGTTAAATCCCATGTTGGCTACATGGTTCTTATGGAGGGTTGAGTTAATATGAACTCGCGTCCCCAATTCGGTGCTCAAGACTACTCCCAAAAATACTTTAGCTCATAAGTGTTTTAAACACATCTTTCTTTGGTTTGAAGTAATTGCTCAAACTACCCTCTTAAAAGAGGTAATTGCTCTTGCAAACTCTTTCTAAAAAGAACATATCAAAACCATATTTTTATATGATCATTGATGACTCGGGAAGTCATACTGCATAAACATTGATGACATACTCGATTGTCATACTAATCATGTTTTATAAACTCTTTCGCAAAACTCATCTTTTCTTAAAAAAGATAGTACTCAAACTTCCCAAAACTTTTTTGGAAACCTTAGTTTCCTCTCATCTTAAATGTGAAAACATTTATATACTTCTTTGGGAATACTTAGTTCCCTAATAACTTTTGAGAAATGAACTTAACTCTATACTCTTTACTTAACTTGAAACTTGAGCCTAAAAATGAAGTTAAAACGTTCAATAAAGACTCTTGAAAAACTTTAAAGACTTGCTTTGACTTACCTCTTAACTTCTAAGCTTGACTCTAACTTCACTTGACTTCTAACTTCACTTGACTTGGATCATATCTTCCCTCGAATTGTATTATGGATTCAAGGTGTATGATCACATGTTTATGGATGAGTTCGGGATGTCTAGATGTACCTTAGAGTGTTGAAAACAACTATAAATCATAGGTACATTACCAAGGAACGTGTATGAAAAAGTGGGGAAGGAATGGGAAGGATTGGCGTCCTTGGCGCTCTAAGAGGCGTGGGGCGCCAGCCTTCAGACTTCAGAGGGGCCTGTTGGGCGCTCTGCAAGGCATGCCGCCCCAAGGGGGAAACTTCAGAACCTCTATTGAGGCGCGCTGGCTGGCGCGACGCCCCAACCTTTTTCCCCGAAAAGTCCAACTTTTCTCCTTTGTTTTTCCAACTCTAAACCTTCTTAACTTCAAAGTTTCCAGCCCCAAACACTTAGTATTATAAAACCCCTTAATATACAATAGATTCAACTCAAAAACACAACTGGAAACATGTACCAAATCAACAAGAAACTTCAACAACACAACCACAAGAATTCCACAAACACAACCATAAACTTCAACAAACACAACCAATATTTTCTCGTAGTTAAACGAGTTTGGCGTGTGGGGAAAGAACCAACCCAACACTATGATCTCACATACCTTAATAGGGATCACCCCCGATGAAAACAACGGCGATCTTGACGAATCCTTGCTTTTTCTTCTCTTTTCTCGTCTTCTCTCAAGTACCCTAATTCTCACTTTTAAAAGGGAAAACTGATTTAAAATTAACCTAGACCCTTAATATAACCAAAGGAAAAGGTTAGGGAAAGGACCAAAATACCCTTACAAATTCGGACTAAACTGCCCTGCCAACAGCTCAACTTCCAAAGGGCATAACTCACTCTTACGAACTCGGAATCGCGCAAACTCAGCGGCGTTGGAAAGATCATTCCAAGAGATTTCCAAAAATAACTGGAAATACTCCTAAATCTTCCTGAGCTAGGAGTTATGACTGTTTGAAGTTGACCAAAAACTAACTTTTTTCCATACTTAAACTAAATTTCCAGATTTTTAATTCTTTCCAAAAATGACTATTTCCAATTCTAAGCTTCTTCATAGTTATTTCAAATTGCCGGATGTTACAATATCCCCCCCTTGGGAACATTCGTCCTCGAATGAGATTACTCTTACTAAGCTATATTGCCAATCCTCTTGACTATGCGATAGGTAATCATCTCAATTATCCTTGAAACCAATCCCACAATCCACCTTGATACCTAAAAACACCATCTCCCCCTTGTTCAAAAGCCATCACTGCTTATGAACATTTTGCCTGTAATTCCAGCAAGATAGGGTCTTGGTCTTTCTCACCTTTTTCTTCTGGCACTAGTGATGGTTCAGACCCATTCATCATCACTATTCCTCCTTGTGGAATCCATAAGACTAACTCCTAGGCATGCAAGTCGGTGTACATCTCTTGCTAATTTTCTCTGTTCTTCCTCAACATCCATAGACAACCTACTTAAGGAATCAGCAACAACATTAACCTTACCAGGGTGATAAAGAAAACTCATGCCATCATCCTTGAGTACCTTAACCACTCTCTCTCTGTTTGAGATTAAGCTCATTCTAAGTGAACACACCCTTATGAACATCATACAACAGTGATGCTATATATTCAAAGCGAAAACTACAACAACCAACTCTAGCTCATCACATTACACCCCGATTCGCCTAAACTCGACTATTATTCTCCAATCCATTTTAGATTTAGATACCCAGTATGTACTCAAGAACCAAATATCATAACTGGGCGGTAGTCAACTTCTCTTTTCATTCCTGAAAACTTTCCTCACAAGCTTCGAACCGTTGAAACTTCGCTGTTTTCCGAGTCAACCTAATCAAATAAAACCCTTATCTAACAGATCCCTTTAACTACTCTTTCAACTCTGCTGGTGCCATTCTATATGGCGAAAAAAATATAGGACGAGTATCTGGAATGAGGTCTATGCCGAAATCTATTTCTCTCTCAGGAAGAATTTCGGGTAGGTCATCAGGAAAAACTTCTGGAAACTCTCTTACTATAGGAACTGACTGAAAATGAGGTATCTCAACACTAGAGTCATTAACTCAGACTAAGTGATAAATACAACCCTTCGAAACTAACTTTCTCGCCTTGAGGTACGAAATGAAACGACCCTTAGGCACTGCTAAACTACTAATCCACTCTATGACTGGCTCACTTGGTTGCTCAGGTATAACATCAAAGTTCATAGCAATATAAGGAATTACAAAAGATAAACTCGCTCTGGGGTCTAGCAAAGCATTAACAACAAAGTCAAAGACTCGAATCATATCAGTGACAACATCTGGTGAATCCTCTTGCTTTTGGGGACTGTTGATTGCGTAGAGGCAGTTTGCTCCTCCTCCAATACTAGAAGTAGCTCCTCTAGGTACCATCTTGTCTGGGGGAGCGACTGATGAAGTTTGGGCCCTATTGCTCAGATTTCCACTACTTTGCCTGTTCTTAGGGCACTCCTTCATGAAGTGACCCTTTTGTCCACACTTAAAACAACCTGTCTGGCTATCACGACACTTATCTGGGTGGGTTCTACCACACCTAGCACATGCAGGAACCTTACTACCCCTTGGTACCATACTGCCTTGAGGATAGACAAGTCTAGCCCTGAAACTATAGGAATTTCTATTGTACCCATCTTTGCTCTAAGGTCCAAGTGCACTAGCAGATGGTGGAGCAGGTCCCTTCTGTTTCTGTGGGAGAGATGACTGATTGACATCATTCTTTTGCTGCCTGAACTCGTCCCCTACTATCTTAGCCCTCTTATCCTTAAACTCTTCTCTATCTTTCAGCTTATCCTCCTCAACTTGTTGTAAATGGATCATAAATCTTGCTAGGTCAATAGCCCCTATCAACATAGCTGCCTTGCCTTCCTTGCTTGACTGACGAGATAACCCAGCAACATATAAACTCATTCTACTCCTCATGTCCGCAACCATCTCCGGAGCATAGCGGAAAAGTTGTGTGAACTTCAGACTGTACTCATGAACACTCATAGATTCCAGATTAAGGGTGAGAAACTCTTTTATCTTTGCCTCACATAACTCACGAGGAAAGAAACGCCCCATGAGAGCACTCTCAAACACAACCCAACTCACTACTGGCGTATCCTCAGCCCTAATCGTTTTCCATTGGTCAAACCAGATTCTAGCAACACCCTTCATTTGGTATGCAACTAGTTCCACCCTCTCCGACTTAGCAACATGCATCACATCAAACACCCTTTTAAGCTCTTCAATGAAGTTCTCCGGATTCTCAGTGATACTTGAACCGGTGAAGCTTGGTGGGTTTATCCTTAAGAGTTCACGGATCCTTGCAGTATCAACCACTTTGTGTCGATTATCTCTCTGCCCAATATAATAGGTCGCAACTTGACTTAACATCCGGATAGCTTTACGAAAATCAGCATATTTGATCTCTTCTTAGGTTTGCACTTCCAGGGCATTTGGTAACTCTTGTTTCTCAACACTCTCCATAGCTGGACGAACTCTGACTGCTCTTCGTGGAGGCATAATCCTCTGAAAACATGCGCAAGGACGAATTAGAAGGAAACTTTTTAGAGATAAACTCTAACGCACAAGATGAATGTGAAAGAAGTGAGATAGTTCATAAATGTTGCAACCTTTAATTATAGATGTAGCGCGCTTCACACCGATAACTAGGACTCTACAGACACGACTTCATAGACTCCCTAGGACTCTGGAACTCTGTGCTCTGATACCAAGTTTGTCACGCCCCGAGCCTACACCCTGGGCGGGATCAGCACTCGAAGACTATTATTGGCCCCAAGCGAACCCTTGGCTTGGCTTTCTTAACTTAGCGGAAACCTAACTCAACAGAAAACTCCATGCAACCAAAGGTCATAAAACAACCTAATTGATAAAATCTGGCCAAAAAGGCAACTCGAGTCTCAAAATAGAATATTTATATATATACGCAGATGAAAGACTCAAAACTAACTGACTAATTGTCTAATTGTCTATAAAGCCTCTATAACACTGAGATGGATGTTAGGACAGACCCCACAACTCCTAATAAAGCAAAACTAGGAGAAACGAAATAACAAAGTCCTCTGGAATGCAAAGAGGCTCACCACTGACTCTGGAGTGCTCAACTGGATCAACGGCGTGCTGGATGATGATCCTGGGTACCTGCGTCTGCATCATAATAAGATGCAGGCCAACTGACATCAGTACATGGAATGTACGAGTATGCGAGCTGGACAACTAAACAACAACTTAAGCTTGAAAGGGATACACAAGAGAACTTACCTTGGCTCTAATCAACTCTTTAGTAACTGAACTCAATATAAAGCAATAAGACACATGCAATATATAAAACTTGTAAAACTATTTAAAACATGACGTCAAAAATCATATTTATAATATCATAAAAATACCATGATCCCTCTCAAAGTCTACTTGTGCAATGCATGAATGAAGTCCTATACCCACATCTATACTAAGCAGAACCCCTCGAGGAACCATGCAATTTCTACTGTGGGAGTTTCTCTAACCGACAGCCACCACTACATGCCTAAGTGGTGGTACAACGTCTTGCCCACGCTGCCAGAACTGTCCTATACTTTGCCGTCATCTAGAACACTTTAACTTTAACTTAGTGGATCCACTAGCTTAACTTACGTGATCATCTAAAAAGTATGACCCGTTAAATCCCATGTTGGCTACATGGTTCTTAAGGAGGGTTGAGTTAATATGAACTCGCGTCCCCAATTCGGTGCTCAAGACTACTCCCAAAAATACTTTAGCTCATAAGTGTTTTAAACACATCTTTCTTTGGTTTGAAATAATTGCTCAAACTACCCTCTTAAAAGAGGTAATTGCTCTTGCAAACTCTTTCTAAAAAGAACATATCAAAACCATATTTTAATATGATCATTGATAACTCGGGAAGTCATACTGCATAATCATTGATGGTATATCTAGAGACCATATTGTTTAAACATTGATCACATATTCGATTGTCATACTAATCATGTTTTATAAACTCTTTCGCAAAACTCATATTTTCTTAAAAAAAATAGTACTCAAACTGCCCAAAACTCTTTTGGAAATCTCAGTTTCCTCTCATCTTAAATGTGAAAACATTTATAAACTTCTTTGGGAATACTTAGTTCCCTAATAACTTTTGAGAAATGAACTTGACTCTATACTCTTTACTTAACTTGAAACTTGAGCCTAAAAATGAAGTTAAAACGTTCAATAAAGACTCTTGAAAAACTTTAAAGACTTGCCTTGACTTACCTCTTAACTTCTAAGCTTGACTTTAACTTCACTTGACTTCTAACTTCACTTGACTTGGATCCTATCTTCCCTCGAATTGTATTATGGATTCAAGGTGTATGATCACATGTTTATGGATGAGTTTGGGATGTCTAGATGTACCTTAGAGTGTTGAAAACAACTATAAATCATAGGTACATTACCAAGGAACATGTATGAAAAAGTGGGGAAGAAATGGGTAGGATTGGCGTCCTTGGCGCTCTGAGAGGCGTGGGGTGCCAGCCTTCAGACTTTAGAGGGTCCTGTTGGGCGCTCTGCAAGGCGTGCCACCCCAAGGGGGAAACTTCAGAACCTGTATTGAGGCGCGCTGGCTGGCGCGACGCCCCAGCCTTTTCTCCCGAAAAATCCGACTTTTCTCCTTTGTTTTTCTAACTCTAAACCTTCTTAACTTCAAAGTTTCCAGCCCCAAACACTTAGTATTATAAAACCCCTTAATATACAATAGATTCAACTCAAAAACACAACCGGAAACATGTACCAAATCAACAAAAAACTTCAACAACACAACCACAAGAATTCCACAAACACAACCACAAACTTCAACAAACACAACCAATATTTTCTCGTAGTTAAACGAGTTTGGCGTGTGGGGAAAGAACCAACCCAACACTATGATCTCACATACCTTAATAGGGATCACCCCCGATGAAAGCAACGACGATCTTGACGAATCCTTGCTTTTTCTTCTCTTTTCTCCTCTTCTCTCCTTTTTTCTCAAGAACCCTAACTCTCACTTTTAAAAGGGAAAACTGATTTAAAATCAGCCTAGACCCTTAATATAACCAAAAGAAAAGGTTAGGGAAAGGACCAAAATACCCTTACAAATTAGGACTAAATTGCCCTGCCAACAACCCAACTTCCAAAGGGCATAACTCACTCATACGAACTCAGAATCGCGCAAACTCGGCGGCGTTGGAAAGATCATTCCAAGAGATTTCTAAACATAACTGGAAATACACCTATCTCATCCTGAACTAGGAGTTATGACCGTTTGAAGTTGACCAAAAACTCACTTTTTCCATACTTGACTAAATTTCCAGATTTTTAATTCTTTCCAAAAATGACTATTTCCAATTCTAAGCTTCTTCATAGCTATTTCAAATTGCCGGATGTTACAACCACCTCCATGCCACCCTCCGTCAAAATACTTTTAAAAAAATATATTCTTGGGAAATATTTCACCAATACATTGATCAATCTCGACAGGGACAATATACCTCGGGCTCAACTTATTCTTCTTTGCAAATTTCATCAAACTTTTCATAGGTGTAACCTTCAACAGAACCCGCTCTCCAATCATTAACTCTAAATCATGAATCTCTCGATCCATATAACTCTTTGGTCTACTCTAAATGATGATAAGCCTATCCTCAATCAACTCAACCTTATCCAAGGACTCCCTAACCTCAAATGCATCAAACCATCCAACAATAGATCCACATCTCCTACCATACAATACCTCGAGTGGTGCCAACTCAATACTCGAATGATAATTGTTGTTGTATGCAAGTCCACTAAAAATAAAAATTTATACCCAATAACCACCAAAGTGATCACACACACCCTAACATGTTCTCAAGGACCTCAATAGTTTGTTCAGACTGACTATCCGCCTGTGTATGAAAGGATATACTAAGATCCACCCGATTCCCAACTCCTTCTGCATAGACCATTAAAAATTAGATATAAATTATGTGCCTTGGCATGAAAGAATAGATAAGGGCACCCTATGTAATTAAACTATCTTCCGAACATAGAATTGGACTAACTTCACTAAATAATAAATAGTCTGAATAGGCACGAGATATGTAGACTTGTTCAATCGATTCACAATGACCCAAATAACATAAATC
>NW_026035036.1:0-925 GCF_019186545.1 Solanum stenotomum
AAAGCTAAGTGTCAATACTAGATGGACAGAAATCGATCTTGCAAGAAAATCAATTTTGTCATCAATAGGATCAACTATTGTTGGTACTTATGCTTAACAAATATATTATTTCTAAATTTAAAGCTAAGTGCCAACACTAGATGGACACAAATCGATCTTGCAAGAAAATCAATTTTGTCATCAATAGAATCAACTAGTGTTGGTACTTAAGCTTAACAAACAATCGATGGACACAAAAAAATTATCACAAAATTAAAGCTAAGTATCAATACTAGATGGACACAAACACATTATTGAAAACCATTGTACTTGAACTTTAGAAATTTAGAAGCACCAACCTTATCTCCTAATTTGATGAAAGAAGCAATATAGTCTTGTATCAAGTTTTTTAGATGTTGAGCTTCCTCAGTTGCCTAGCACGAAAAGTTCTAAAATTATTTATATATAAACTTCAAATCCAAGAATATTAGTTATTATATATATATATATTCAAGTTTTAATAAGTTCAAGTTTTCAATTCAAGTTCATATCTAATTTCTAAAATTAATTAGTTATATATTCAAGCTAATTAGTTCCAAGTTCAAGTCTAAGTTCAACTTCAAATTTTAAGTTCATGTTCGAAGTTCAAGTTCAAGTTCTAATTTCAAGTTCAAGTTCTAAGTTCAAGTTCAAATTCTAATTTCAAGTTCAAGTTCTAAGTTCAAGTTCAAATTCTAAGTACAAGTTCTAATTTCAAGTTCAAGTTCTAAGTTCAAGTTCAAGTTCTAAGTTCTAAGTTCTAAGTTCAAGTTCAAATTCTAAGTTCTAAGTTCTAAGTTCAAGTTCAAGTTCAAGTTCAAGTTCAACTTCTAAGTTCAAGTTCAAGTTCTAAGTTTAAGTTCAAGTTCAAGTTCTAAATTCAAATTCAAGTTCTAATTTCAAGTTC
>NW_026035037.1:0-680 GCF_019186545.1 Solanum stenotomum
GTGGAATTTTTCGATGGACTCATGCCTCGCAAAAGAAGGAGGAGGCCAAAGAAGAGAGCTCAGAGACGACGGACTTAATGGAAGATTGAGAGGGCCAACTTGTCTTTGTTTGATTTTGTGGAATAATTAGTGAACTTTTCTGGTTCTGTTTTTGTCTTTTCAATTTTCTGTTTGTTGTTTGTATTTGTTTGATAGAAACATATTATATGTGTGTTATTTTAATTTCAATAGTTATTCAAGTTATGTTAGTTTGTTTTTGTTTTAAGTTGATAGAAGTGATCTACACAGCCGCTCATTAGCTATGTTACTCAAACTCTTCAAAAATGTCAACGGGGCGTGTTGGATTCTTCAAAAGTAGTGCAATTTTAAGTAACCAACATTGGTGTCATTATATTTTAGGAGATTCGGAGCAACATAACTCATCAGCATAACAAAACAGGAAAAAGCAAAGCAGTAATCAAATAGATCAGTTTGGTTTATGATTGAAATCACTTAATATTAGAAAGTTAATTTTTTAAAAATTTGATGCAGAAGAGTACTCAAAACTACAGAATTGGCTAATAATTTTGTGGTTCTGCATCTTTCTAAACATAAATCAGCCTTAAAATGTTCTCTAACTCAGTATCAACTTCCGTGATTTTGATTTTGGTAATTTTTTTACATATATTTATACTTCGTGA
>NW_026035038.1:0-521 GCF_019186545.1 Solanum stenotomum
GACCTTGAAAATTGGTCATTTTGGCCTAAAGGGCCAACTGGCTCTATAGGTAAGGTCTTAACAAACGTTCAGGTAAATATTTTTGGCAAAAGGGAGGTCGAAATTCCGGATCATCAAAAAATCTGTGGACTATAGCTTACGAAAATTGGTAAAATAGGGAGTTTACTATCTCTAGGGCTCGTCTGACATTGAAAATGCGCCATTTTGGCCGTGAGGGCCAACTAGGTCCATAGGTAAGGTCTTAACGGACGTCCAGGTAAAATTTTGGTAATAATGAGGTCGAAATTCTGGATCAACAAAAATGATGGTGAACTATAGCAAACGAAAATCGGTAAAATGGGGGGTTTACCTGCTCTAAGGCTCGTATTACCTTGAAAATGGGACATTTTGGTCGTGAGGACCAACTGGCTCTATAGATAAGGTCTTAACGGACGTCNAATTTTGGCAAAAAGGAGGTTGGAATTCCGGATCACCAAAAAATCCAGACTATAGTAAATGAAAATCGCTAAAATGGAGGGTTT
>NW_026035039.1:0-22661 GCF_019186545.1 Solanum stenotomum
GGACGAGGTTACCTCAAATGATTGCAATATTATTCCTCCTCGAACCAATTGGTCAACAACTACTTTACTCACTGAGGCAAGACTTCTATAGAAGTACTGTAGCAGCACATTGTTTGGAAGTCCGTTAGTTGGGAATTGAAGTACCAACTTCTTAAACCTCAGCCGCGTCTCGTGGATTGGTTCACCTTCCAAGTGCTTAAAACCTTGGATGCTATCTCTGAGTATCATCATCCTAGACGGGGGAAAGAAACTCACATTGAACGTTGTGGTAAGCCCATCCTAAGAGGTGATGGAATCCCTCGGTAACTCAGCTAACCATTTGCTAGCTTTACCCATTAGAGAGAAAGGAAACAACCTGAGACGAACTGATTCTTATGATACGTTCTTGAATGAGAACGGCCACAAATGTCCATGAAGTTCTGAATATGCACATGTGGGTCTGCGTGAGCCAATCCTTCATATAGACCTTTCATTTTGAGGAGTTGCAGCGTTGTTCTAGTAACATGGAAGATAGTATTCCTTTTGATTGGAGGTTGACCTATTTCTCCAAAACCACCTAATTGGATTGGGTCCTTCACATCATTAAGATTGTCAATATCATCTTGGTGGCCCACTTGGCTACCATTACTCCCATTCACACTCATCTCTTCTTCTCTTCAACACAAACAACACAAACACAAAACAAATTAAGTCGATTCAACTATAACAAAAAAAGATCACAATTTAACTTCAATAAAAGTATTTCAAACAACACCAATCCCCGGCAGAGGTGCCATTTTGATTAACGTTTCAAACACACCTCATCCAATTTTCATCGACATGGAAACAACACTCGTATATCCATATCTGGAGAGCGCCTAGTTATTCTGTAGAATCAGGTATTAATTTTAAGGGAATGTTTGACACTGTCTAGCAATTCATGAAAATACATCAATTCGCCATGAATATTCATTGAAAAGGCTGGACTCAATCAAATGGAAATGCTTCTTAGAAACTATCCACTCACTATTCTTGTAAGAAAATAAAAACTCTTCAATTAAATACAAATCCACAAATTTGAACAGCATTAGGGTTTTCAAGTCAATTGTTATGTTCAAATAGATGAATCTTTTCAATAGATACTTCTCCTACAAAGTAATCTGTATGGACCCTCCGGATCATATCCAATGTAACTATACAAACACATTGCAAGCTAGAAGCAATACCAAATTCTCTTAACCCAAATATAGTTTTTCTCTATTTACTTCAATAACAAAAAACATCGTCAGGGGTAGATTTAACTCCTAATTCATTAAAAATGAACCAGTTGCAACTGGGTATTGACTTTCGGAAGATCAACAAGATATCCAAAACATATGCTTCTAAATGCTTTAAATTGGAAAAAAGACAACTTATTTTTTATTGTGTCGATCGTCGCATTGTTTGTATAAGCCTTTCAATAACTACTTGAATAATTTTCACCAGCCAACTCTTAAAACTTTTGTCTTTGCATTCAAAGTAAATAATATATGTTTATATATAAAGCAAGTAATATTAGCATAAAAAATTACATAGTTGAGCAAAAAACATTAGACAACCTCGTCAAACTCATCCATATTGTTGACATCTTTTACAAGCCATTTCCTCCTTTGTTTCTTATTGTCAGATATAACCTTAGATGTTGACCTTGTGTTGAAATGTATGCGTCCACTAACTACGATGGGACCAGGTCCTTTACACAGTACAGACGCACGAAAGTAAAAGCAGAAAGTAAATAGAAGACACAATACTTTTACGTGGAAACCTCCTTACTCAAGGGAGTAAAACCATGACCTGTCTCACAGAATTTTCAAACTATTTTCACTAATCTTCTCAAGCAAAAGAGAAACACAGTTTACACCACAACAATGAGATTAACCTCCTAATCTGAAAACTAAGTAATACCACCTACTACTTAATTGTGCCTGCATTGCCCACTATACTAATCCTAACTGATTAATATAGAATTTTCTGTAATACACAATGTTGCCCTCAACTATGTGCTTTTAATGATTCACATAAGTTTTGAAACTTTTCTATCGAAGTGAAACGAATCCTAAAATTTAAGCACATACGTAAGAAATCAAAATAACAACAGGTTCAGGAAGCAACTCGTCAGTCTATGAGGTCCCTTGTTGATTTGTTGAAGCTTGAATTTTCTCTCTTTGAATGAATGAGTTGATATGTTGTTTGTCTTGTTGAATATATCAACCATAAAGAATTATTAACCATTAGATAAACAACCTCGTCCATTCTGATTGGTTTAGTAAGCTGACGACCTCACCAACCTCTAACACGATAAATTTCTAGTTGTATAGCACTTAAACCTGGACGAGCACACTCTATAGAGGACCGGGTCCCTGCATTTGTGAGGATCATCAAAACATTTGGAAACAATAAGACTTGTCATTTTCCCCCTTTTTGATGATGACAAACAAACTGCCTCACGTTAGTTAACATTCATTCAAAGTGCATCAGTTCCCCCTATCAGTATTCCCCATGTCACTAAACTCTAATTTCACAAAGCAGTTTAATTATAATCAATTCCCCTTTTTGATATCATTGTAAATGAGTGACAGTAAACATATTCAAGCTGCATGTAAAACGTTAGGAATCAGGGCCATGGGCCACACAGTACAGGCACAAGTAAGCAAAAATAAAGAAGAGAAGCATACTAGTCAGGGCAAAAAGAGATGATATAATTAGATCACTAAAACTGACCAAAATGTTCGATCGAAACAGTACACTTTGCCATAGGAACTGAAAAGAGAAACCATCATAGACACAGAAAGACATAATGAACTTGGATGGAAGACTCATTTCGGACAGAGGGGGAGGGGGAGGTAAGGACCGCAACAACAGGGTCATGTGATTGTTCGCATCGACATGAGCCTGGAGTAGCTGCTTATTGTGATCCTGAACTTCCTCACTGAGTGAGGAATTTGTCTTCAGCAACTGTGCATTCTCAGCTCTCAACTTTTCTACTTCCTCCTTATCCCCAGAACTGGGACTAGGTCCATTTGAGACAGTCTGCTGCAATTGAGCCTTAAGTCTTGCAATCTCAACCTCTTTTGCATTCAAGGTTAAAGTAAAATCATTCAGCTCCCGCTTGAGAGATTCTTGCTGCTCAAGAAGATCAGACACATGAGACTTACCCTTGACTTTTCCCTCAGCACATTAACATTCCAAGAGGGTTGGAGGAGAAAACATATTCTTCACAGTACCAAGTACTTCTCTTCCAAGAGGTATTCCAAAGTGTTTGAACATATAGTTCAGCAGATACCCATACGGTATGCCATGTTTGGCATTTTCCAAGTCATCACCCTGTGTATGTGTTCAAGCATGATTGCTAGAAGGTTGATGACCTCAAGTTCAATCAACTGTTCCATGAGGAACAGGACTGCAACAGAGGCTACAATCCTTTTTTCACTCCTTGGCACCAAGACCTTATTGATGAATTCAAACATCAACTGATACTCTTTCCTTAGGAATTTCTTAGGTAAGCCAACACCTTTTATGTCCCCACGCTTTGTAGCCTGTTGAGAAAACTCACTATAAGGATTGCAACCTTCAATGGACCTGATCCCTCCATCACCGAGAAGCTCCATCTTGTAGTAGAATTCCCTCACCTCAGGCTCATGCAAATAGGGTTCTGGAACTTCAAATAAGTGTTCCCAACTTTGTAATGACACAGAATCAGAAAGAGCGGACATACCAAATTCGGTAAGAATTTCTAGATCAAACACTTTCCCATTCAACACCTTTTGTTTTCTGAGTTCAGCAACACGCTCCTCTCTTGTTAACTCCCTGCCCTCAACTTGCTTTTGAATGGTCTTACCTGGTCGCTTACCAGATTTTGGTTTAGAAAGGGCCTTTTTAATCACCTTGGCCCTTTTTATAGGTGACTTTTTCTTAGACTTAGTAACCCTTTTAGCTTTGACTCATTTATTTTCTGCCTCCTTCCTCCGTTTAGCCATTTCTCTAACAATATCATCAGATTCTGTTTCACTCGACCCTGTATGGTGAGGAGTTAAGGTAGGTTCCTCAGCAAGCACGTGACCATCCTTTCTTTACCTTCAATTTCTTTATGTTTGGACCTCATTTGCCACCAAAGTGTCTCCCATTAATTTCTGGACCACTCCTCTAGTTGTATATCTTTTTTTGTCTCCTTTGGGTTGAGACTCCACCATTTTTCCTTTTCCTTTCAGACTCAATAAGGGCATCCGCAAATCTAATCTCAAGTCTGGCCTCAACTTCTCCCAGATCTGAGACAACCACGGTCGAAGTATTAGCACCTTGAACACCTTTTCTATGCCAGACTAGAGGAATTTCTTCTTTTTCCTCTTTCTCACTATCAACCCCAAAGGATTAAGGAGTTTGGTTGAACACTGGTTGAACATTCTGAGGGACCTGTTCCGGTGATTTGTACTCTTGTTCTAAGAGTATTGACTGGGTATCCCCTCTAAGAGATGCCAAACTTTGTACAACCACAAATTCCTCTGCCGCTGCTAGTACGTTGGATTCCATACCTTTTCCCTCAGGTAAATCACGTTCAAATAACCTTTCAGACATAGTGGACGACATATCCCCTGTTTGAGACACTACTTCTAGATCTTTAATTTGAGTCTCAAGAGTTGGCTTTATGACTGACTGGGCTTCAGAGTTTTAGGACTCTTTGTCTGACAAAACCAGAGTTGGAGAGCAAGGCAAGACATCTCCAGGGTTGATTTCAGGAGATACCAACACCTCAGTATGGGGTGTGATAGATTCATCAGTCTCACCAACCCCACAAATGGTATGGACGGAGAGCCTTTAGGAGGAGGAATTGAGAAATTGAATGAATTGGGTTTTCAATTTCTTGGGAGAGAGGAGACTTTGAGGAAGAAGAGGAATTTGACATTTTGCTTAGACAACAAGAAGAAAACAGATGAAAACTTAATGAGATAATTCGAAGAAAATAGGAAGAATTTGTGAGTGTTGAGTTCTCTCAAAATGTTGTATTTAATAGGATATCGGGTCCCTGAACGGTAATGATTCTTGGTTTTTAAACTGAAAAGACGTATGTAAATGACACAAGGAATAAGGAGGAGACACGTCACAGTGACCGTTGACAGAAAGTTGTGTAGTTAAAATGATACTAACCTTCTAGGGGACCAGGTCCCTCTCTATAGATAACCTTCATGTATGGTCAGATCTTCCCTTCAGCCAACATGCCATGAGTGTGTGTACCTGCAGTAAGGTACTATATGTGAATTCACAAACGTTAAGCAATACACTAAGTATAGACACATGTCCTTCCTAGAATAGTCAATATGAGAAGCTTCATGCACACTTCTTGTGACATCAGGTGCTCTTGTGCATTCCCAGACTCAATCTATTCTTGAAGAAGCTTTCATTTCCCAATGCCTTTGTGAAGATATCAGCCACCTGGTCCTTCGTCTTGCAGTACCTCATTGCCACGTTCTTCTTTTCAACATTATCTCTCAGGAAGTGATGCTTCACATCTATGTGTTTGGTCCTCTTATGATGTACATGATTCTTGGCCATGTTCATAACACTGGTATTGTCGCATATGAAAGGGATGGTATCTGTGAGAACACCAAATTCTTCGAGCTGCTGCTTGATCCATAAGAGTTGAGCACAATATGATGCAACAACCACGTACGCAGCTTCAGCAGTTGATAGAGCTACTGAATTTTGCTTCTTTATTCCCCATGAGATTAGTGATGAACCTAGAAAATGAGCCACCCCAGAGGTACTTTTTTGATCAACAAGAAACCCTGCATAATCAGCATCAGCATAGCCAATTAGATCAAAAGAGTCATCAGACGGATAGAAAAGGACCAGGTCTTGTATGCCCTTCAAGTATCTCAGTATTCACTTGGCTGCCTTCAGATATGACTATTTTGGAGTAGCTTGAAACCTGGTACACATTCCCATGCTGAAGACTATGTCAGGTCGACCTGCTGTGAGGTAAATGACAGATCCAATTATTCCTCTATACATAGTCTGATTTACATTAATGCCATCTTCATCGTTGTCCAATTTTGCATTTGTACTCATTGGAGTATAAATAATTTTGGCCTCCATCATACTAAACTTCTTGAGCAATTCCTTGATATACTTCTCCTGACAAATTGATGTACCCTAGGGAGAATGTTTGATTTGCAACCCTAAGAAAAAGCATAGTTCTCCCATCATGCTCATTTCAAATTCATTGCTCATTAGGGTTGCAAGTTCTTTACACAAAGGATATGTAGTAGCTCCAAAGATGATGTCATCTACGTAGACTTGCACTACCAGGAGGTCCTTTCCTCTTGACTTTAAGAACAAAGTATTGTCAATTTTTACTCTTTTGAACCCATTTTCAAGAATAAATTTTGACAATCGCTCATACCAGGCCCTGGGTGCCTGCTTCAGGCCATATAGCACTTTGTCTATCTTTACCACATGAGTAGGATGACTAACATCTTCAAAACCTGGAGGTTGCTTGATGTAGACTTCCTCCATCAAGTACCAATTTCGGAAGGCACTCTTGATATCTATCTGAAAAAGCTTGAATCCCAAGTATGTGGCAAATGCTATTAGTATTCTTATGGCTCCCATCCTTGCAACAGGTGCAAAGGTCTCTTCATAATCGATTCCTTCTTCTTGACTATTGCCCTGCACCACCAATCTTCACTTGTTTCTTGTAATTGTTCCATACTCGTCCAGCTTGTTTCTGAACACCCATTTTATGCCAACGATGGTTCTGTGAAGTGGTCTTCGGACCAGGTGCCATACTTTGCTCCTCTCAAACTGATGCAACTCTTCTTGCATGGAGTTCACCCAGTCTGTATCTAACAGAGCTTCTTTGATGTTCTTTGGTTCAACAGTGGATATGAAAGCTAAGAAAGCAGCCAAATTTCTTGCCTTGGATCTGGTTTGAATTCCAGAGTCAAGAGGGGAGATAAAGTTGTCTAGAAGATGAGATGATTGTTGTTTCCATCCTGATTTTCTAGCAGTCTCCTCATCAGGTTCATCAGCTTGGACATCACTTTCTAATTCCTCATGTTGGGTCTCTCCTTCATGAGCATCATTTGGAAAAGCAAAAGGACCAGGCGCTTCCATAGGTTGTTCAACTTTTTCATCAGTGATTCCTTTTATCACCAGCTTCTCGAACTTGGTTATCCCTCTCAATCTGCATTAGCTTCTCAAGTTCAAGATCCTCCTTTCCTTCTCGATTGCTCGGCTCACCCGATTCATCAAAAATTACATGCATACTCTTCTCCACACATTTGGTCCTTTTGTTGTATACTCTGTAGGCTTTGCTTGAAGAGAAGTATCCCAAAAACATTCCCTCATCACTTCTTAGATCAAATTTTCCAAGATCATCTTTGTCGTTGTTTAGCACAAAGCACTTGCATAAAAAAACCTTTAGATGGCTTTCTTCCATTTAGCAGTTCATAGGGAGTTTTCTTAAAAATTGACCTGATTAAACATTTGTTGGTGACATAATATGTTGTATTCACTACTTCAGGCCGAAAGCTCATTGCAAGACCCGAATATATAAGCATTGTTCTTGAGATGTCTACCAAGGTCTTGTTCTTCCTTTCAACAACCCCATTTTGCTGAGGAGTTCTTGGAGTAGAGAAGTTGTGGTGGATTCCATGGTCCGCGCAGAAGCCTTCAATTTGGATATTTTCAAACTCAGTACCATGATCTGACCTGATACCTACAATTTTGACATTTAGTTTCAACTCTATCCCTTTTGCAAAAGTCATCAGTGTTCCAGCTGATTTATCTTTTGATCTTAAGAACATGTTCCACTACAAAAAAACCTCAAATTGCCAACAGATTTTCCTAACAACTTCAGTTAGTTAATATTTTACTAACAAATTACCAACATATTTCTAACCGAATTATTTTTGAAAACTTAACAACGAAATTCTAACAGATTACCAACCAAAATATTACCAACAAAATATTTTAGTCGGTAAATATGGCGAGAAACAATGGCGCCAAATTTAGCAACTTTTTATTAATAAATTACCAATTGAAATATCACTAACGCACTTCTTTTGTTAGTAATATTACCAACGAAGTATATATCGGTTGGTAAATATGACAACAAATTTGTTTATATAATTTATTAACAAATTACCAATGAATTACTAACAAACCATTTACCAACGGCAATATTTTGTTGCTAAATTACCAAACAAATATAAATGTGTTGGTAAATTAGTAACGAAATGTAATTTGTTGGTAAACTTGCCAACAAATATCTAATCAGTTGGAAATTTTGCCGACGATTAAAGATTGTACTTTGTAAATTACTAATATAATTAAAATAGTTGGTAATATACCAACCGATCATTAATCCATTGGTAATATTTACCAACATATTAATTTTTAGTTGGTAATATTACACATGAATGTTCAATTGGATAGTAACTATTACCAACTGTGATAAAATTTATCGGTAAATTATTAAATTACTAACTGATATTTGAATAGTTGGTAAATTTACCAATTGAGAAGTTAGATTGTTTGGTAAATCATCATTTAGTGTTGAAAAAAAAGTAAATATTAGATAAAAATCGTGAAGAAGCTGAAGGTGAAATTTTTTTCAGTGCACTAACGATGAAGAAGATGAAAATGTGGTTAAGAATATGGACGCATTGAGATGAACAAAATAATGACGATGCCTTATCTGATTATGAATATGAGAAAATAGAGTATTTAAAGGTGTCAGTGATGACGAGAAAGCAATTGATCACCCAATGGAAAAAGTAAGGTCGTCATTTTGACCAAAAATGACTTTTCGGAGCTAACCGCGATGACCAAAAATGACTTTGCTCAATATCTTTTAAGGTTTAGCCAAAATTTGACTTTGGTCAATATTTTTGGTAAACGTGATCGGATTAGAATTCCACAGTGTGATTAGCTTTATGGAACGTCATTTTTTATCTAATAGAATGGTTTGTTCGGGTTTCAAGGTTTTCATTTTCAATTAGTGCCGTTAGGCATTTTAACTTTTAACTTTTGGCCAAAAATTTGATTTTTCTTGACATTTTTTATAAACATGGTTAGATGAGAATTTCGTCGGCGTTGTTAGCTTTGGAAGGTCATTTTTTATCCAATAGGATGGTTGGTTCAGGTTTTGAGGCTTCCATTTTCAGTTTGTGTTGTTAGGCGTTTTAACTTTTAAATTTTGGCCAAAATTTAGATTTGGTCAATTGTTTTGGTAAATGTGCTAAGATTAAAATTCCATCAGCGCAGTTAGCTTTGGAAAGTCATTTTTGGTCTAGTAGGATGGTTGGTTCGGGTTTTGAGGCTTCTATTTTCAGTTTGTGTTGTTAGGCGTTTTAACTTTTAAATTTTGTCCAAAATTTAAATTTGGTCAATATATTTGATAAACTTGCTCAAATTAAAATTTCATCAGCATCATTAGCTTCAGAAGGTCATTTTGGTCTAGTAGGATGGTTGGTTTGGGTTTTGAGGCTTTATTTTCAGTTTGTGCCGTTAGGCGTTTTAACTTTTTGCCAAAATTTGATTTTGCTTAACATATTTTGCAAACGTGCTCAGATGAAAAATTCATCAGAGGGCTTAGCTTTGAAATTTCATTTTTGGTCTAATATGATTGTTGGTTCGGGTTTTGAGGCTTTCATTTTCAATTTGTGCCATTAGGCGTTTTAACTTTTAAGTTTTGGCAAAACTTTAACTTTGGTCAATATATTTGGTAAACGTGGTCAGATCAGAATTCTGTCAGCGTAGTTGTATCTGGAAGATTTTTTTTTTCTAATAGGATTGTTCGTTTGGTTTTGAGGGTTTCGTTTTTAGTTTGTTCCATAGGCATTTTAACTTTTAACTTTTGGCCAAAATTTTACTTTGGTCAAATTTTTTGGCAAAGGTGCTCAAATGAGAAATTTGTCAGGGCGGTTGGCTTTGAAATTTCATTTTTATTCGAATAGGATTGTTGTTTCGGGTTTTGAGGCTTTTATTTTCAGTTTGTACCATTAGGTGTTTGTTTTAACGTTTAAGTTTTAGCCAAAATTTAGCTTTGTCCAATATATTTGGTAAACGTGGTCAATTGAGAATTCCATCGGCGTAGTTGTGTCCGGAATGTCATTTTTTGTATAATAGGATGGTTTGTTCCGATTTCGAGGTTTTCATTTTTTGTTTGTGTCATTGGGCGTTTTAACTTTTAATTTTTGGCCAAAATTTAACTTTTCCTAACATTTTTTGTAAACATGCTAAGATGAGAATTTCGTTAGTGCGGTTAGCTTCGGAAGGTCATTTTTGGTCTAGTAGGATGGTTGGTTTGGTTTTTGAGGATTTTTTTTCCAGTTTGTGTTGTTAGACGTTTTAACTTTTAAGTTTTGGCAAAAATTTAACTTCGCTCAATATATTTGGTAATGTGGTCAAATTAGAATTCCATCAGCGTAGTTGTGTCCGGAAGGTCATTTTTTTGTCTAATAGGATGTTTGGTTTTTGTTTTCCCGTTTGTGCCGGTAGGCCTTTTAACTTTTAACTTTTGGCCAAAATTTGAGTTTGGTCATTTTTTTGCTAAAGGTGCTCAAATGAGAAATCCGTCAGTGGGCTTAGCTTTGAAATTTCATTTTTGGTCTAATATGATTGTTGGTTCAGGATTTGAGGATTTCTTTTTTAGTTTGTGCCGTTTGGCGTAACTCTTTTATGTTTTGGCCAAAATTTGACTTCGGTCAACAGTTTTGGTAAACATGCTCAAATGAAAATTTTGTCAATGCGGTTAGCTCGGGAAGGTCATTTTTTGTCTAATAGGATGGTTGGTTTGACTTTTGAGGCTTTCGTTTTCTGTCAGTGCCGTTAGACGTTTTATCTTTCAAATTTTAGCCAATTATTGACTTTGTTAAAAAAAAAATCGTAAAGGTGCTTGAATTAGAATTTTGTCAGTGTGGTTAGCTCGAGAAGGTCATTTCTGGTCTAATAGGATGGTATGTTCGGGTTGTACGAAGAAGTAGTAGAGGCCTCTTTCTTTTGATTTAAGTCTACAATTGTGATGAACGTGTCTATCGAAATATGTGTATTACTATTAATATTAATTTAATATCATGTACGAACTTTAAAAAAAATTAGCTATAAATCTTTATTAGACCTAATTTGTATTTAGAGGAAAGCTCCAATATGTTATCGAACTATTAGAAATGACTTATTTAGTTCGCACAAAATATCTACAATTCATGAATACACAAATATATTTTATTGGAAAGTTAATTAAAGTAGTTGATATATATATATATGTGTGTGTGTGTGTGTGTGAAAATAAAGATATATCGTGTAACAAGTTTACATACTACACTCTAAACAATTTTCTATTTAGTCAATACGAAAAAAATGACACATTTCTTTATATGAAAATCTTTCAACATATCAACATTGTATCCACATTGGATCTCACTCATTCATGTCCAATTAAATTAACTATATCAAATAAATTAGGATAAAAAATAGTACGAAATATTTTTTATTTAAGTTTTCACCCTTATATTTTAAAAAAAAAAACCCCACTTAACATATATTTATAACTTAGAAGAGGGAATTTTAATAAATAATATAGAAAGAAAAAGAGAAAACAAAAATTGATGTCCAAAAAGAGCAACAAAAACGTAGGCATATTTTTTATTTTAGTTTTCACCCTTATATTTTTTAAAAAAAATAACCCACTTCATATATTATAACTTAATAAAGGGAATTTTATTAAGTAATATAAAAAGAAAAAAGAAAAAAGAAAATAAAAATTGATGTCAAAATACAACAACAAAATCGCAGGCGGAATAGACAAGAACAACAATCAGCTCACTTTGTTCTTCACTAAGCTGAATGAACAAGAAACAAATTCATCAAGAATTCCCTATGCTTAGCTAGATAGAACTGGGTAATCTTCTTACTCATCTGTTTTCTAAGTTCCACTACATATCAAGGATAGATCTCCTCTCAAGAGTGGAACATATTCAGCTACAAATCACCTAAGTTTTCATCTCAAGCTCTAATCCCCAGCAATAATTTCATATATGGAGTATTTCATAGAGCAAATCAAGTCTTTAATCTTTCAAGAGTATTACAACTCATGGACTGCATCTCAGATCTACAGAAAGACCCACATCGTGTTTCTGGGTATGTCTTCATCCCCATTCACCCCTCTTTTGTTCAATTAATCATTGTATGTGTTGCGTGTTCTTGCTGAGAGGTATTTAGCTTGTTGTAGATTTCAGTTCTTGTTCGAATTCCTGCGTATTATTACATTTCTGTATTTTAATTTCATCACTTTAAAGATTGGATTTTGTTTTTGACTTTATTTGTGGTGAATAAAAACGTATCTTAAAAGAATTGTACAAATACTTCAAATAAAAATTGGAAGAATTTATTATATTTGAAAGAAAAAAAAATAAAAGTTGAAAAGAAGAGAAAAAAAAGCAAAAACTTTTCCTGCTAAACTCCCCACCTCCCTAAAATACGAAGACTTGCGCCACTATTCAGTTTTTTTCTCTAATTTCTTCCCACGTTCAACATTACTTTTTCTAAATCCTTTTCATTTTAATCCCATTTCACAAATTGTCTCCGACTACACTCACCCGCAATTCAAATTCTCTGTTTCACAATCCTTTCCGCTAAGTGGTAAGTATTCTTTATCAAGCTTAGTTTCTCCTTTTTGTTTGATTCAATCAGTCAATTGTAGAACTTCTGATGTGCACTATTTTCTTATTTAATATATAGCATTCATATAGTGAATATATAGACTTGTATTTTTGAATCCCGTTGATATGGAAATTTCTCTAACATGGTTGTGAATTGGGTTCACTATTCGGTACACTATTTTTGATCCCCCTACTAAAAGATAAGTTTATATTTTTTATAGATTAAGTCACATCATTCAAAACTTAACAAAGTGATTATGGAATTTAATAAAAGTACTTACTGTTTGAAAGTGCAAACAGTAAGTACTAAAAGGGAGATATTACATTTTCTAGGAGGTCAATTTCCTTTCAACTATTTCAATCACAGTATAATTATAATGTCATTTGTTACATGTTTAAAACTACAGAAGATGTGGAAGAACATAATACTTTTCATTGCCTTCATATTTTGAGTTACATGTTTTATGAAGTTTTGATTATACGAAGGTACTAAAAAAATGAAGCTTCAGTGGAAACATTTGTCTTGTTGCCTTGATTATAAATTGCACCCTTTTTAACTATTCAAATATGTTATAATTATAATGTCATTTGTTAAAAAATAGTGCATCTTCTTATGTTTTCTTATATTGTTTTAACTTGTGATTGTTTTCAAGTTAATTGAGTCAAATATTTCCGTTCCCATTATTTAGGAATGATATCATATTACTATTTATTTGAATAGGACTTTGTTGGAGTTATTTTAGAAGAAAAGGTTGTTAATTAGTTTATATATATACAACTTGCATACCTGCCTGTAAAAAATAGAGATTTCCAGTTCAAAGTTAAAACAAATAACATTAATCTATATTCCATTTTATGTTATACTGCAAATTTCTTCTTTTCAATTCTCTGTGTGCTTTTGTTTCACTATTTATCCTTCTCACATTATCATAATAGAAGGTTTATAAGTAAAATGAGTTCAAATCATCAATCGATGTACAAAAGATTAGCCAAAGGTCTATATGATCCTGAATTCATAAGGGGTGTACAACATTTTATTGAGTTTGCTATGAGTCATCCAGAAGGGAGGGACGGTGAGAGACTAAGGTGCCCATGTAACCGAAAGAAATGTCAAAATAGGAACTTTGAAAATGTTTATACTGTCCATGGGCATTTATTAAAAGAAGGTTTTGTACCGGGATATCATGTACGGTACTTGCATGGAGAAAATGAAGTTGCGAGAAGCATAGATCAAGATGAAAGGATACCGCAGGATCATACTATGAATAACCTACCCGTAAATGTTAGTGCATTTGATGATCCTACACCTACTACATCATATCATAGAATGGTTCATGAGCCTGCTGGTCCCACATTTGTTCCAGATGATATGGAAGAATTACCTAATCCTGATGCACAAAGTTTTTATGATATGCTTGATTCTGCAAATCAAGAAGTGTGGCGTGGTTGTGAAACACACTCAAAATTATGAGTTGTTTCTCGTTTGTTGCACATCAAGACTGAACACCACCTCTCTGATAGATGTTTTGATGAAATTTGTCAGTATATGAGTGAGATGCTTCCGCCTGATAATGTGATGCCAAAAAATTTCTATGAAACTAAAAAGTTAATGAGGGGAATGAACATGCCAGTTGAAAAAATTCATACTTGTGTCAATGCCTGCATGATTTACTGGAGAGAGGATAGTGAGCTTGTAAATTGCAAGTTTTGTTGTCATCCCAGGTACAAGCTTACAAGTCAAAGATCTAGTTCAAAGAAAAATCTTGTACCAGTTAAACAAATGTATTACTTTCCTCTTACTCCACGGCTGCAACGACTGTATGCTTCCAAGGCAACTGCTTCGCACATGCGATGGCATACTGAACATGAAGTTGAGGAAGGTGTAATGTGTCACTGTTTAGATGCACCTGCCTGGAAGCACTTTGATAAGAAGTATCCATCATTTTCAGAGGAAAGTCGTAATGTTAGATTGGGGCTATCAACAGATGGGTT
Organism: Solanum stenotomum; assembly: GCF_019186545.1. Taxonomy (NCBI): domain Eukaryota; kingdom Viridiplantae; phylum Streptophyta; class Magnoliopsida; order Solanales; family Solanaceae; genus Solanum; species Solanum stenotomum. The sequence continues at coordinate 14,670 of NW_026035039.1, forward strand.
TCAACCATTTGGACAAACGGGAAAACAATATTCATCTTGGCCAGTAATTGTGACACCATACAACTTGCCTCCTTGGGTGTGTATGAAAGATCCCTATTTATTTTTGAAGAATCTATGGAATATAGGTGTCAACACATATGATATCTCTAAGAAGAAAAATTTCAAAATGCGAGCTGCTTTGATGTGGACAATCAGTGACTTTCCTGCATATTCAATGTTGTCTGGGTGGAGTACTGCGGGCAGGTTAGCATGTCCATATTGTATGGAGAATTCAGATGCTTTTACTTTGACAAAAGGTGGTAAGCAGTCCTGGTTTGACAACCATCGTAAGTTTCTGCCACTAAATCATCCATATAGAAAGGATAAGAGTTCATTTAGAAAGAATAGAGTAGTAACCATGCAGCCTACCCCATTCCGGTCAGGTGAAGATGTCTTAAAAGAGATAGAAGAACTGGGACTTAAAAAGGTAACAGAACTTGGGGCTGATATTATTAATCGTCGGATTAGTAGGTTTTTTGGTTGGAAGAAGAGAAGCATATTCTGGGATTTGCCATATTGGAGTACCAATCTCATTCGGCATAATCTAGATGTGATGCACATTAAGAAGAACTTTTTTGAGAATGTGTTCAACACAGTGCTGGATGTAGATGGTAAAACAAAAGATAACCCAAAATCTAGAGAAGACTTGAAAGAGTTTTGTCAACGACCTGAATTACATGATGTTGATGGAAAATACCCAAAAGCTATTTACACACTAAAAGAAGAGTAAAAAAAATTGGTGTGTGAATGGGTGAAAAATTTGAAGTTTCCTGATGGATATGTCTCAAATATGGGAAGGTGTGTGGACATGAAAAAACACAAGTTATTTGGTATGAAAAGTCACGATTGTCATGTATTCATGCAAAGATTGGTTCCTATTGCATTCCGTGAGCTATTACCAAAAAAGGTGTGGGAAGCACTTACTGAGAAAAGTCTTTTCTTTAGGGATGTCACTGCTACAGTAATACGTGAAGAGGATATGGTAAGACTTTAACAAGAAATACCTGAAATACTTTGTAAATTAGAGCACGTATTCCCTCCTAGCTTCTTTGATTCAATGGAGCATCTCCCTGTGCATCTCGCTTATGAAGCAATGCTAGCTGGTCCGGTACAATATCGATGGATGTATCCATTTGAGAGGTAAGATTTCATTTATATATTCAAGTACTTCATTTTTTGGGCAATTAAACTGATGTTGTTAATCACTAAGCGACAATACAAAGCTTAGAGAGGAGCCAACCAGTAACCTTCCCTTCTTAGACAACACTTAAATAACCTTACAGTCCTTATGACAATCCCTAATCAGTATCTCCAATAGAAAGTCATAACTCAAATTATATAGGACTTAAAAACTCAAATAAACTCATGTTACTTTTTAAATAGCTGTGTAGGCCAGTCTTCACAACATGTAGTATTATGAAATATGAGATTTTTCTAAGGAACATATGCTTCAACACCTCTTAAAGTTTTATAATTGTATGATATTTTTTCTCCCCCTATGTTCTATTTGTGTATTTAAAATGATAATCAGCCAGAATTTCAACATATGACACATTTTTCTTATCATCCAAAAAGCATATTGGGCACCTCCATGTGATATGCTAATCTCCAATATCTTATATAGTATGTATGGACCAAATTGATTCATAGTCTTTCCTTGTTCTAACTCAATAACCACAACAGTTTACAAATTGGAGCTTGATTCCAGACCTTCAAGTTAATGGTCAAGCCTCCTACACCTTTAGGAAGAGTCACTTTGTGTTATGCTACAAGTGTCCTTTTAGAAATATTGGTCAGACGTGTCCACAAATATTTTTTACAAGCAGCTTCGATGAGTTTAATAACCTTTTATGGTAGTAAAAATAGATGTCAGCTTGGATACCAAACATTATTGCTCTAATTAGTTGAAGCCTCTGACATATGATAATTTTCTAGCCATCCAATTAGTGATCTTTGGTGTAATTTTATCTACTTAAGGTTTCCAATGCAAAACTGTCATCCTTTCAATAGAGAAAGGAACTCCTGAGTATATAAATGGTAAAGCATCTATTTTATAGTACAATGGACTCGATATGCAATTCCTTTTATATGTCCCTAACCACTAAAATAGACTTGGTTATTTAAGTACTTCATTTTCATCATTATGAATGACTAACACCTTGAGCTTTTGTACTATTTTCAGAAACCTTCAAAAATATAAATATAATGTTCGAAATAAGGCACATGTTGAAGGATGCATATGCAATCCTTATATAGTTGATGAAGGTTCATCCTTCTGTTCACACTACTTCGAGCCTCATGTTTACACAAGGCATAGAAAAGTACCATGAAATGACGATGGTGGTATAGGAGAACAAGATAGATACGATGGTAATCTTTCTATATTCACCTATCCAGGTCGAGGATTTGGGGAACTAAATAGGAGATATCTATCCGAAGAAGAACTCAAAGTAGCTCATATTTATATTTTACTAAATTGTAGAGAAGTGCAGCCATATGTGGAGTAGGTTTTCAACCTTTTGTTTACATTATAATTATCAAAATACATACATATTCTTTTTCTTATATGTGATCCAAAGGAAATTTATTGACTCCCTTCATCAAAATTTTCCACGAATTACGGAGCAGGAAGTGGATAAGAAACTTGATGAAGATTTTGCATCATGGTTCACAAGATATGTGAGCACCTGTACAATATCTTTCCATCTATACTTATTTCACTTATAAGAAACTCTAATTGTTTTAATTTAATAGGCTCGAGTCCACAGAGATAATCAGTTCATCAAGGCGCTTGCAGAAGGTCCATGTCAATCAGCGAAACAATACACTGGTTATAATGTCAACGGCTTTAAATTTCACACTAAAGGTCGCAGTTTTTCTAGAGCATCTAATAACAGTGGCGTTTGCATAAAAGGAACCAATTATAGTGCAGATGACAATGACTACTATGGTGTGCTTACTGAAATTTTTGAATTGGAGTACAAGGGCAGTACACCAATCAAAAGAACAATTTTATTTAAATGTGAATGGTTTGACCCCACACCAAATGTAGGAATGAAGATTCATCAGCAATATAAACTTGTGGATATCAACCATAAAAGGAAACTGAAGAAGTATGAACCATTTGTTTTGGCAATGCAAGCATCTCAAGTGTATTATGCTTCTTATCCTAGCTTACGACATGATAAGAATGATTGGTGGGATGTGTGCAAAACAAAAGCTCGGGGTATTGTGGTTATGCCTCCGTCATATTTATCATCTCCTCTAGTAGATATTGCAGAGCCATTCCAATGTGACGGAGATGGTTTAAGATTTGATGTGGTGTACGATAATGAAAATGTTGTCCGAAATGATCCAAATGGAGAATTCATAAATTTAAGAGATGAGAATGATGATTTAGATGATTTAGATGATGCGACAGAATTTCATGATGAACCAGAATTAGAATCAGATGATGAAAATGAGAATGAAGAGGCATACTGTGAAAGTGGCAGTGAATAGAGTCAAAGTGATTAGCTCTAATCTCTTCAAATATAAGAATTAGAGTGACTGAAACGTAGTATATAAGCTGATTTTATTTCAATTAGATTTTATATTTCTTGCTGACAAAGTTCTGAATTTTAAATGTCACCAATTTATATTTCTCTTTTACCAGTATAATTACTTTGTTTTAATTGTTCTCCAGGTTGTTTTGTTTGAGCAACTATCCCTCACTCTCATTTCGCAATATGAAGTAGACCATTCTAGATCTATGTTTTGAATAGTGATGGAATAAATTTATTCCTTGAAGTGTTTATGTAAAACTATTGTCTAGGTTAACACATTTTTTTAACTTTTCAGAGGCATCTTGTTCTTGAAGTGATATATCTACTAATTACATGTTCTTGTTATAATTTTACCAAACTGGCCATGATTAAATTATTATGTTATTATTTCATCCACATGTAACTTTGAAATTGCAGATATGGCACCAAGGGGGGATGGACGAAGCAGATATTCTGGAGAAAGAACATCAGATCCAATGACATCTCCTCTAATGTCTAGTTTCACACCTGATCAAGCACCATCATTGCCTGAAGTGCCAACAGCAGTTATACCGGATTCAGTTGTTATCAACATATCGGTACCATCTTCATCTGTGGGGATAGAAACACCTAGAAATGACATTGTATCTACAACTTCGTCAAATACAACTGATGATACCCGCACCCGAATTGAAATTGTCCTGGGATGGTAAGTGTACAACATCATTTCATTTACATTGTTTTGCTTCAGGCAAGAAAATAAGCCATATTGATTTTCTTTCCATACTATTTTTCTATAAATCTTTCAAAGTTTTGTTGGTTTTCTTAAATTGTATTGATGGGAATGAATTACAAAATTGAGGTGTTTCTAAAAAATCATTCTTGAAGAAAGTAGCTTGTTAACTGATGTCTACATTTCTCTTATATAAGAAGCAATAGTTGAATGTTGCTACAGCACATGGTAAGGAATCAAATTTGTAGAATGAATTTCCAGAACTTTTGTTCTTAATCTACATGTTCGAATCACAAAGTTGAATGTGCAGTTCCTAGAACTTTTGCTCTTGATCTACATATTCAGATTGTGTGGCAAAATTATTGTTTACTTTGCTTTCACAAGTATGTTTCTTCTTTTCCCACTGGATCATATCTTACTAAGGGACTAAGAATTGATAGGAATTGTGAAATTCTCTATAATTTTCTTAAGCTCACTGAATTCTATGTCTGCATTTGAGGTACTCATCTAATGAATTCAAGAGGCTATTTTCTTGTTATTTGCAGAATATGTTTATTTGAAAACTGAGAACATGAACTGCAAAGTACATGTTAATTTTTTTGAGTGACATTTCAGTTTATGTTTTGCTTGTATTACACGTTGGCACTTCTTGTATAAGGAAATAACACTTCTGAGTTTGAAAATGACATACTTGAGCCTATTTTTCTAATCGATAATTGTCTTCTATTTTACTCCCACCCTGTAGCTGATTTTCATGTAGACATCAACTACATGGTGCGCTGTTAGAATCTGATTTGATATTAGTGTCTATGGTGTGACATTTCTTTGATCTCAACAGTCCTTATTTCCTCAAGCTTTTCGTATCTTTTGCAGTATATCATTAGAATTCATTCTAGAATTTTTTTTACTTGTTCCAGATCAAGCTTAGATATGAATCTACGTACTGAACCCAAGCTTAGTATGGGATCCTCACAGCTAGTCATTTCAAGATACGATAATAGTAGAATTTTATAATTTATGTCTAATCATGGTCTCATTGATAATACTTTCATAAATTTCATATTATTCTTCCTTACTTCCTCTACCTCTTCAGCTCTTATATGTCGATAAAGTCACTGATAATACACTCTAGCAACTGCATGATGTACATAAATAAAATTAAGTATTGAAATAATTACATGTTATATTTATACAAGTTTGGAGCCAAGCAACGATGTATCTCGGGCGATCACAAAAATCTTTAAGGGAAAATTGGATCCCGAAGGATATGATTGGAAGTCAGTTACACCAGAGATTAAGGACTTCTACTGGCATGAGTTTAAGGTAAACTATACTATCTGTTTTTCTTAGTAACTATTGATTTATTATGAAAGTAGAACTGTACAGATCAAATAAGAACAAAAGAAAAACATAGCTGATGAAACTGAACCACTACAACTAGCTAAAAGATAAACTTAGGTTGTCTCATCTGCTACATCTAGAAAAAAAAGAATATTAAGGGATACAAGTTCATAGTTTCTAATAATGAAGCAAAATTTCCTATTGTTATTACTGTTATGAAACACCTCTTGGATTGCTTGTCTAACTATAACTTCAGGTTGTCTTGGTGTGCCTTTGAAAATATGTTGATTCATTTCCATCCAAATATGGTATACACTACCAGCCAAGACAACTCTCTATATATCTGCTTTGTGACTCTTTCCTTTCATTAAATTACTTGCCCAGTCTACTTCATCCTTCCGTCCCATAGGAGCTCTTGTTATGTCCTGCCACTATAACAACTTAGTCCATACGTTCTGGGAGGAAGTACATTGATAAAACAAGTGCTCTATAGTATCGTTTGTATCTCCGCACATTGGACAACTCATATAATCAACAATTCCCTTTCCAAGAAACCTATCTCTGGTGTATAATTGTCCCAGTATATCCAAGTACATAATGAATGTCCATTTAGGTGGACCACTGTTACTGCAGTTAACCTCCTCCATGAGACTTTTTGATAATTTCCTCTAATCGTCACATATAATTTTCTAACAGAGCATTTGGCCTTACTTCCAAGTTTAGCCATGTTCATTCGAGCTTCTTCAATATACTTTCTCTCTTACCAGACTTGTTTCAACACCCATTATACTTGTTTTGGTACATCTTTTGATACATAATTGTGTCTCCTTCTACTATAATATTCATGTACTAATTATACCCATAAATTCCATTTTACTATCATTTTATTTGTGTATTTTATTCATTTAAAATTTCTATTATATCAATTCATGTGATATTTTTCTTTCCCTTTTTAAACATAAGCGATTCCACTGGAATATGACAATTGAAGGTTCCATAAAGGATCATTTTATGAAAAAAATGTTCAATACAATACAAGGGTATGCTATGTGAAGCAAGATCCTCTGAGGAGAAACGAAAAAATATCCCAAAATCTGTTTGGGAGAGCTGGAAGGCTCACTATGATACTGACAATTTTAAGGCTAAATCTGCACAATGTTCCAAAAATCGACCAAGTGAGAAATGTGGTGAAGGATCTGGTTCCTCGCGCCATACTGGAGGCTCCCGGACTCACCGAGAGTATGCAAGAAAACTGGTACAATTATTTTCATTTTGTCAAGTTACAGTTCTATCAACGTTATTCCTCTAGCAATAACTTTGATGGATGTGATTTCAATTTTAGGCGACTATTCTAGGATGGCCACCTCATCCACACAAACTTTTGAAGAAGACACATACCAAAAGAAACGATGAGTTTGTGGATCTGAAGTCTAAGAGCACATATGTAAGTAACACCAAACATTGTTGATTATCTTTCTTAATTTCTGTTGAGAATTTACTTAGTCGTCATTCATCATGTTTATCCCAAATATTAAACACATGGTTATAATATTTGAAGATTATAATGAGGGAGTTTAATATCATATTACTGCAGTTGATGTCTCTATATAATTTTCCAGTGTGGAGGAAATCTTTAACAACTAACAAAACATCATTGTGCATCACTGGCCCTGCTTTATCAGTGCAACCGAGACTATCTATAATCTCTTGGTTGGTGACTTCAGTACATAGAATAGTTTGTTGTTCTAAAGTAAATGTAGGTCCCCTTCTCATAGTCGATATGTCTACTGCAGGTAGCGTAGGAGCTGCAGAACCCATAAGACTCTTCTAAAATGTAACATTTTCGGTTTGTATGACCTCAAGAGTTGTAAGCTTGGTTCTTGATAGAGTAGTTTGTTGTTCTAGAGTAAGTGTAGGTCCCCTTCTCATAATCGATGTCTACTGCTGGTAGCGTAGGAGCTGCAGAACCCATAAGACTTCTAAAATGTAACATTTTCAGTTTGTATAACCTCAAGAGTTGTAAGCTTGCTTCTTGATAGAGTAGGTCCCCTTCTCATAATCGATATGTCTATTGGTGGTAGCGTAGGAGTTGCAGAACCCATAAGACTCTTCTAAAATGTAACATTTTCAGTTTGTATGACTTCACGAGTTGTAAGCTTGGTTATTGTTAGAGTAGTTTGCTCTTCTAGAGTAAGTGTAGGTCCCATTCTTGACTGATGAATCTGGCAGTATTGTTGTAATTCCTGTCTCTGCTGAAAGTGCAGGATTGTTGCAAAAACGTATAGCTGGAGCAAAAGGTTCTGACATTGTCTTAGAAGCAATACTGGAGGCAGATGTGGCAAAGAATGCCAAAGA
>NW_026035040.1:0-2844 GCF_019186545.1 Solanum stenotomum
AGCTCTGTACTAGTGACTTCCAGGTTTTTGGAGGGATCTTTATTTGTATATATGTTTTGGTTTGCCTCTGCCTGTTTATATTGTTATTTGTCTACTCTTGTTTAGTTTCTACCCTCAGACCCATTACTTGTTGTTTCGGGTTACGGGTTGGCTTACCTACTAGTGGGTTATAGTAGGTGCTCATCATAACTTGAGAAATCGGGTTGTGACAATCTCAGAGTGCATTATGACCACGGAAGTTCTAGGGTTAAAAAATAATAACCTGTTTAGGCTCAGCTGCTTCATTAGCACTGTGCTCTGGTTGTGCTGCAGCTACATGTGTTACTTGCTCCAGATTAAACTGATTTAACTTTGTTGGAACTGGTAAACTTCCATCATTTTTGGACGTTTGTTCGCAAGTTTTCAGCCCTTCTCACTTTGCTTTATGTTTCCTTCCATTAAGATGGGACTTCATGTTTTGCTCCAATGTGGTTGTCATTTCGCATAATGCACAAGTCCACTCTGTCTGAACTTTCTTTGAAGAAGTAAGCTCTGGAAGTTTAATCTCTTCAGCAACTGCTGGAACTACCATTTCCTTAACCTGCACTCCTGTCGTTTTCTTCTCAATTTGAATTGGATTATCCTTCACAATTTTAACCTGCAGTTCCACAGGGGATGTTTCAATCACGGCATACACATTATATTTGCTTGATTATAGAAAAATGAATACCAGGCTAGAACAAAAGTAGTATTAATGTTTAAAATAGAATTAAGAGCTTCAATACTCTGTTATGAATGGGCCTAGACCAGTATTGACAAAGCAGCCCAAAGCCGAATTAAAAGGCTATGTATGGGATCCGGGTTGATAAATAGAGACTTGGGAGAGCAAAATAGGTTTATGCAAATTATGTAAAGCTTTGGCTTTCTGATCCTCTCATCTCCTTTCTATGGTCTAGAATCTCATCCCCTTCTAGTTACCCTCTTCTATGTTATCTATCTATAATTAGTGTGTTGTTACTTTGTTGTGGGTATTATACGTTGTAACTTGTATTCCGTAATAACAATATATATATATCAGTGTTTGTGTTGAAAATTGAGTTTGTTACATACTCTCTCTTCTTTAGAGACTTCAGATGTTCACAGGAAAAACTGAGGTTCGAGAATATACTAACATCATTGAATCTTGCAAACTTCAAGCAGGATAAATTTTACTAAGTGCACCAGTTTAATTTTTGGGCTGTTCGCGATTGTTTAGCATATATGTAGTCTATGCTTAAGTTTAAATGATAATGCACTTGATCTCAGAGTGCATTATCAATTGCCATCCTCCACATCAGCCTAATCTTTTGTCCNCGTAATAACAATATATATATATCAGTGTTTGTGTTGAAAATTGAGTTTGTTACATACTCTCTCTTCTTTAGAGACTTCAGATGTTCACAGGAAAAACTGAGGTTCGAGAATATACTAACATAATTGAATCTTGCAAACTTCAAGCAGGATAAATTTTACTAAGTGCACCAGTTTAATTTTTGGGCTGTTCGCGATTGTTTAGAATATATGTAGTCTCTGCTTAAGTTTAAATGATAATGCACTTGATCTCAGAGTGCCTTATCAATTGCCATCCTCCACATCAGCCTAATCTTTTGTCCTCATATGCAGCTAAGCCCTCATCCTGCTCTTTTCCTAACTTGACCACCAAGAGTATCAGTAGCAGCTAATTAGCTATTCTCATGGGAACATCAAGCTCTCCTCTTTTGATCAAATGCTTGCTTAACATTTGTGAAGGCATAATATCCCAAAATGACCACGAAGTTCAAGGGTTAAAAAATAATAACCTGTTTAGGCTCAACTGCTTCATTAGCACTGTGCTGTGGTTATGCTGCAGATGCATGTTTTACTTGCTCCAGATTAAGCTGATTTGACTTTGTTGGAACTGGTAAACTTCCATCGCTTTTGGATGTTTGTTTGCAAGTTTTCAGCCCTTCATACTTAGCTTTATGTTTCCTTCCGTTAAGATGGGACTTCATGTTCTGCTCCGAGGTGGTTGTCATTTCGCATAATGCACAAGTCCACTCTGTCTGAACTTTCTCTGAAGAAGCAACCTCTGGAAGTTTTATCTCTTCAGCATCTGCTGGAACTACCAATTCCCTGACCTGCAGTCCTTTTGTTTTCTTCTCAATTATAATTTGATTTTCCTTCAAACTCTTAATCTGCAGTTCCGCAGACACCTTAATCGCTGACATACAGATTACTCTCTCTTGAATATAGAAACACAAAACCTAGGCTAGAATAAAGGTGGTACTTTATGTTTTCAAAAAATTAAGAGCACCAAGTATTTCCCTTTTCCAATGGCTTCAAATTTTCACAGGAGAAACAGACACTAGACAGTATACAAAGATAGATGAATCTAGTGCAAACTTCAAAAACAATTAATATTACAAAGTATGCCAGCTTCAATTTCAGGTTAGTCAGTGATTCTTTAGCATACACAAAGTTTCTGCTTGGTCTAAATGATAATGCACTTGATTGGTGTGTTTGGTACGAAGGTTTTCCAATTTTCTCATGTTTGGTTGGGTTAAATGTTTTAGAAAATGTTTTCCAAATCAATTCATATTCCTCAAATTTAAGGAAAATGACTTCCCTTCAAAACTTAAGGAAAACATTTTTCAAAACTATCTTCCAACATCTAATTAAAAAAAAAAAATTGTTGAAAAAATCGATTTATTTGATCCCTACCCTCAAACTAGCCTTCCCCAAAAAAAATAATTTAAAGTTTATTTTTAGATTCAATATTTTTACCCCACCCTCACCCCTACCCCACCCCCACCCCCTACCACCACCCCTCCCAAAAAATATTAAAAG
>NW_026035040.1:3757-6413 GCF_019186545.1 Solanum stenotomum
TTTTTTTTTGTTTAAAAACACATGAAATAAGTCAATCTAAACATGCTTGTAATTCACTTTATCCAAAACATGATTTTTACTATTGATTCAATTTTTGATAGAGCTCTAACTTACATATAGTATAAAAGGGGTCTAGAAAATTACAACGCGAGAGTTAGTGAAGAGAATGTAAGAAGACAAAACAAATTTTTTCTTGATTTCTTCTATTTAATTGAGGTTAAGGAGAATAAAATAATATATATTTTTTAAAGAAAGATACATTTCTTTTAGATAATTAATTTTTTCTATAAAAACAATTAACACATAATTTATCGTGGTAAAAATTAGAGGCCCCCTAAAATTGGGGGCCTAAGGCATATGCCTAATTTTTATAAGCATTGAGCCGGCACTGATCAATACACGCAAAATTCATTGAATAAAAAAAAAAGAACTGATGAATCTTCAAGCTACACGCAAAATTCATTGAATAAAAAAAAAAGAACTGATGAATCTTCAAGCTAAAGTTGTTGTTTATTTAAACCTTTTTCTCAAAATTTTCATCTTTTAACGAAACAACACAAACTGGAGTGGAGCGTAGAGAAAGAAAGTAAATCTACCAGGCTACGATCAAGTGAAGCGAAAATCTGAGAAAATCCATCCTGCAAAATTTACTCTTCTCAGGCAATCTCTTTCGTCACAATTTTATTCTACGTCCCTTCGAAGGAACTGATGACTATGGTTATATTAATGGGGAAGCTTAATTATGAATCGAAGGATATTATTGATGATTCCAAAAATCTAGGTCTACGTACTTTGCGTAGGAATCTTTGCTTCTCTTGGAATTTCTTCTGCAGCGTTTTTGTCAGATACACTAATTGTTATGAAAAATTAGACCAAGTCTTGCTCATGCATGTATTATAATATTGTGGAAGCCATCTTCATTTGATTGTTGATAATTTGCCCAATGAGTTGATGGGAAAATAATATCTTCTCATCTCTTTTTCCACAACTTTCACAAATATTACATCAATTTACAAAATCTTTACTCAAGAAAAGCACCGAATTAACTAAGTATTAGCAACTACCACATCTAGAAAAGAATTAACTACAAAATATATTTGTTGCTTAGATAACTCTCAATAAATTGTATTTTTTTATAATCAGTCGTCAATTCGTAGCTAAATAAGATTAGTATGAAATTTATATTGTTTAGTTACTGAATTTATCAATCGCTTAATTATTTCTTGTTTTCTGTTAGTGTACATGCACGTAGTTGTAGAACAAAAAATACACTACATATGTCTACATATATGCATTAAACTTGAAAAATATACAATAATATATAGAAGTTTTGTGATGAAAAAAAGATCACTTAAAACTATTCAAAATCACTTTTTCAAACATGAAACTCATTTTCAATGCTATTTATGAATTGATGTTGGATATTTAACGAACTAATTATATTGTTCTTATTAAAAGAAGGTTCCACACCCTAATAGATTTATATATTATTGAAATTAGACGTTCTTTAACTCCACAGATCGAGTTTGGTAAATTCAAGGATTTTGTGCTCTTATTCTATCTTGCTGTACACCTCCCACTTCAATAATACTTTAAGAATTAAGGTGTTTGGCCAGTGAATCTGCTTTTTTAAAAAAAAAAAATTAGAGCAGAAATTTAAAATCTGTTTCTTAACCAAAGTAGAAACAAAAGCATAATTTTCAATATAAAAGTACCCTTACCAATTATACATATGTATCAATATATTCATGGCTAATTAATTACTAGCCTATATTATATGTTTGGTTAAGTTTCATTTAAGAATTTCATCTTTCATTTTTATACAATTAATTCTTTATTTTATTTTACATTTTGTATATTATTATTTTATTGTTTAATATGTGCAATAAATTTTTTAAATTTATTTGGCTCAACTTTTTTAATATATTCAAATCATATGTTAATAAATATTTTTATTGATTTATCTATGCATAATATTGATTGAAAATTTGCAATATGTACTTTTTAATTACTAATAAAAAAATAAATTATTTTTTAATAATAGATATTAAAATATTTTTCTCTATAAAATAATAATATTATCATTATTTAAAAAGCATTGATAAATGTTCTTTTTCATAATTTGACTCTCAAAAGACATTTTAATATTTTAAAAATCAAATGCAAAACACTTTTCAAATAAATTAGTCAAACACAAATTATCATTATTTTTAAAAATTACTTTTCTGAAAAACTTTTTGATAAAAATGGTTATAAAATTGTTGGTAGGGTTTGCCGGCGTTGTGGTCTCAGAGCTCGCTGGCCGGAGCTGTTGCCTTCGCCGACCGGAGTTGCTGTTCAATCGGAGCAGCAGTGCTCTTGTTGTTGTTCCGCCGAAAAAAAACAGAGATACGAGAAAGGGGGAAAGATAAGAAAAGCCAAGAGAGAGGGGAGGCAGCCTTCGCCGGCGGCTAGCTGTTCTCGCCGGTTATCGCGGCTGCTTGCGGAGCTTGCTGGACGAAGGAAAGAAAGAAGAGGATAGGATGAGAAAGAACGAGGGGAGGGGGTTGACGCCGGACTGTCTGGCGGTCGTCCTCCACGGTGATGGAGATTCTAGATCGCCAAGTTCGCTAGTTGAGAACCAAAAAGGTAGCATTAGTCAAAGTCCTTTGGAGGA
>NW_026035041.1:0-391 GCF_019186545.1 Solanum stenotomum
CTGGGGCTCTGATACCATTTTGTTACGACCCAAAAATGGACGTGATGACACTCGTCTTAAACCACCAAGACAAGTCAGCCTAAAACTCAACCATTACAATAAAATGCGGAAATTTTATAATAAACTCAAATATACCCCCAAAATCTGGTTGTCACGTGTACAAGCCTCTAAAGTATTACAATTGATTCAAAAGAACAACACAAGTCTCATATGACATTGTTTCTAGAGTAGAACAAGATCATAAACAGGAGTAAGAAGGTCTGTTGAGTTGACAAACAACTACCTCACAAATCTCCAAGAAGCCTCGGAAAAGAAGAGAATAACAAGTACAACAAAAATCCAGGCTCGTAGCGTACAAAAAAGTTTGTAGAAGCAAGGGGTGAGTACCAAA
>NW_026035042.1:0-4544 GCF_019186545.1 Solanum stenotomum
TTGGACCATTGTTGTTACTAGGATGATTTTTATTTGGATCCATCAACCAATATAGGTCTCCACTTTCTTTACCAATCCCCTTCACTTTCCCAGTGGAGAGGTCCTGAAATACACAAAATTCAGGGAAAAATACAATTGAGCATTGCAATTGTTTAGTGAGCTGTGACACAGATAATAGGTCATACTTAAAATTAGGCACTGCTAACACATCTTTCAAGACATCTCTACCATTCCATTTATACTTTCCAATATGAGAAATTGTGGTGGTTTGGCCATTTGGTAAATGGACTTGTTTTTCATTGCCTTGTGAAGGAACATGTGTGTCAAATAATGCTTTCAAGTCTGAAATAATATGTTTACTAGCTCCTGAATCCACTATCCATTGTTTGTGAGTATAGTCATCTTTATTATCTACTAGATAAACATGTGCAATACCTGCCATGTTAGCTGCTCCTGCCATGTTGACTACTGTATCGTCAGTCCCTTTTTCTTTGCTGAGCATTCTGAGTATCTGTCCATATTGCTCCTTTGTGAATACTGGTTGTTCCATAGGATGCATATCTTGCACATCTTGGCCCCTCACATATGCACTGAAAGGGTTGAAAGCATCATCATAATCAACTGCATTTGCTATCCTTGTTCCCCCATATTTCTTCTTGAATTTGGGATAACCAGGAGGGTATCCAACTACTCTGTAACATGTATCCNGTAACATGTATCCTTGGTGTGTCCTTTCAGCTTGCATACTTCACATTGCAGATTGTAGTTCCTTTTCTGTCTCTGTGAATTAGAAGTAGAGCCACCACCTTGGAAATTGTAACCCATAGCATTCGAAGAATTGTTGCCAGTAAGTGAATAACCAGAGTTGTTGATTCCTAGACTAGTGTTTCCCTCCTGAAAGTTACCTTGATAACTATGCTTGTTAGAACTATTACTCCCAACATAAAGAGCAGCTGATGATGATTCTCCCAATTCAATCCCTGAGTACGAACCAACAGTCATTCTTTGACCTTCATCAGCCACAATCATTGAATAGGCTTTGTTTAGAGATGACAGAGGTATCATCATAAGAATTTGGCTTCTCTGTTAGTTGTAAGACTCATTTAAGAAAAGCAAACAAACGCATATACTGCAGATGACTAGCATACACCTTTGATTTGTCACAACCACATGATGGAGAAGGGACAAGTGCATCAAATTCATCCCAAAGCACACGCAATTTTGTAAAATATGCAGATACAGACGAGTTACCTTGCGCAATTGTACAGATCTCTCTATGTAGTTGGTAACCTCTTGAGCCATCTACCTTGTCAAATCGTTCCTTCAAATCAGACCAAACCACTGATGCATCTGTGGCGTATATGATCCCACTCATGAGTTCCTTTGACACAGAGTTGAGAATCCAAGATAAAACAAACGCATTACACTTCTCCCACTGCTCCTCTAGATCATCTCCATAATCACTTTTCTTGCAGGTTCCATATACAAAACCTAATTTGCTCTTAGCTCGAAGTGTGAGAATCATCGATCTACTCCACACAACGTAGTTCTCGACACCTGTGAGTTGAATACTTGTTAACAATGATCCTGGAGTATCTGATTGATGAAGATGCAGGGGATGATTATGTTGCTTCTCGACTGTCTCAATTGTATCCTTGCTTCCCATGATTCTTTGAGGAAATTAGAAAATCTTGAATACTGATTAACTAGATCAGCTGCGGAAGAGAAGATCGAAACGAGAACTTGAATCAAACTTTGATTCTAAGCTCTGATACTATGATCAAATCTGAATCTGGAAATTAGAGAATACAAGAACTCAAGAAAGGAAAAAGAACTGAGAGAATCGATTTGGGAATTTTTATCTGTATTGAATTTGTATTGAAGTTGTATATTTACAAGTTACTTACAAGTATATATATAACTAACTATGCTGCCAGCTGTAACTAACTATGCTGCCAGCTGGCTAACTAACTTTACAAACTCATTATCTAACTAACTTTACATATCACTAACCAACTAACTTAGTGATTCTAACTCAGCTAATTCGTACTACTCCATTGTTTATGTTACACCATAATTCTCAATAGTTTACCTAAAGTAAACATTGATGGCTCGTAAGAGAATAGGGTTCATTTGCCAGAACTAGAACTTATATAAGTAGATGTTTGTGTTCATTAACAGTTACTCAATTACCTCCCCCTAATTGTTTATACCATCGTATTGAAATGTGGCATCCTTATTTGTAGTGCCCTATGTCTTTATTGTTACACTACTATAAGGGTATCTGATGGTGCAACGACACTTGCGCCCTTTCTCTCTGTTGCATCCGTGTGCTATTTCTAGTTCAGTAGCTATTATAGTGTAACATCATGCTTCTTCTGCAGTGCAAAAGGTGATTTTTCTCCATTTAAAGTAGAAGCAGTTTATGTCGATAATTGACATTAGTCAGTAGTATTTATGTCTATAACATATTCAGTTTGTTATTTTTAACTTATTCATGTTACTATATATACAAATAGTAGTAGTAATTAGGTTACCTATGTAGAGATTATTGTCTCACGTGGATCGTGTACACAGTGAGTTCAAGATATGAAAAAATAAACACACAAAGAAGTTGAAGAGGGAGTAATTTCTATTATAAAAAATAATAATTTTAATATTTAACAACATATTAATAGTGTAATTTTTTGTCTAATCCTTAGGTCCATCTTAGCTCCGCCCCTGGATGTACAGACCGATGAATAGGTTCAAGTTATATATATATATATATATGTGTGTGTGTGATAATTTTAATTATTAATGTTTTTGTTTTTTTTTTACCCTTTGCTTGGTATTTTAATCTTTAAGGTAGCTTACTTTAAAGTACTTTATAGAAATCCACACACAATATCAAATATCAATTTTCTAATTCCCAGCTAGCTTTAAACTTTTGATCTCAAGTTGTGTTGACTCAAAGCTTCCCATAGTGCAACAAGACAAAATTATCATCAATAGTATTTTTTTTTATATTAAAATTCTTAGAAATGGTTCACTTGACCAACACTAATAACTAAATATTACTTTCTCCTATCTTAATTAATATGACATTTTTTTTTCTAGTCAATTTAAAAAAGAACAACATACTTTTTATTTAACAAATATTTAGTGACACTATGAATATTTTATTCATGTTAACTTTCACTCAATTAACAAAAAATCCATAAAAATATATTCTTTTGAGAATAATTTTGAAATATTACATTAATTTTTCTATATTTCTTAAACTTCGCGCCCAATACGTCAAGAACAGTGGGAGTAGTTTTATGCATGATGCTTATTGGTCAAGATTGCACGTTTCTTCATGTTCTCGATTTTTTCTTTTTTATGTATGATACAAGTGACATACAGCTAAGATGAATTAGAAGCAATCAAATATTTAATTTTTATCTATAAGAGAAAATGCTTCCAAGTGGAAGAAAATTACTATTGTACTACTTATTTTAGGTTAGGTTGGGCTATATATATAGTTTATTAATAAAACAAATTATCTCCCTATAATATCATTTTCACTAATTATAGTATCTCTTTTAATTTATTGACAAGTGTTGACCATTAAAACAAATTTTCTATAAATAATATGTTGACAGTTCATCCATTTGTATCATACTTTCTAGAATTTTTTTAAAAAAAAAATTATGGTATAAAATAAGTCATAAAAATCTTTATTGCTATAAGTTATTTTATTAAGAATAAAAATTAAAAATTTAAAGTTAAATTCTAAGTATTAAATATATAAATAAAAAAATATCTTTCTTTTTGAAGCCGACTAAAAAATCACATAAATTGACAAGTGGAGGATATTTAATTTATCGGGGGGATCTATGCAGTTTTTATAGACGTAACAAATTATTAGGTCCTTATAAATAGTTTTTTCCCTTAGCAATCGAGGGTGGAGTCAATGTGTTGATACACATTAATTTTGGTCCAAACTTCAAGTTTATAGTAAAAAATTCATTGAATATATATAAACTAATTAGTATAGAACTCAATAATTTAAAAATAACTCAAATTTCAAATTTATAAACTTCATTTGTCGATAGTTCATCAGTTTCTGTCATATTTAATTTAATTTAATATAATAAAAAGTTGAAAATTGAAATGGTTTACATGTCAAATTTTCTTTTCTTTATTTTACACAATTATACCAACTTGATAGAACAGAATATTAGCATAACCCTCCAATAAGAGAGAGGTTATAAGTCATATCAACTGATTAAGAATATTTGTTTCCATCAACAAATTATTAATCAAAATTTCTAAATATGAATAGTCAACTTTGACAGCCTACTCGAATATTTGAATTTTAAGAGAGTATTTTGTTTGAATAAGTTACAAAATTCACTAATTAAAATGAGAGTTCTTAGCAATAATAAATATATATTTGTTATAAATATATATATATTAACAAAGATTATTAAAACCTTAGCATATTAGTTATCATTTGATCCAATGTCGTTATAGATTTTAGAGACATTTATAAAAGTGTTAATTGTCTTTAATTAAAA
>NW_026035043.1:0-669 GCF_019186545.1 Solanum stenotomum
AAATGTGTTATATGTGACTTGAATTTGTTAAATGAGTCATGTGATAACTGATATTGAGGGGATAGAAGAGCATGAGTAGGCTATGATTGATACAGACATTGATGTTGAGACAGATGATGTGTAATACTATGATGTTGTCGTGATATGATTGTGATTGAGACAGGTGATGTGTAATACTATGATGTGGTCGTGATATGGTTGTGATTGAGACAGGTGATGTGTAATATTATGATGTGATCTTGATATGGTTGTGATTGAGACAGATGATGTGTAATACTATGATGTGATCGTGATATGATTGCGATTAATGACATATGCATATTCATTATTCATCCCATGTGTGAACTATCTGTTGCATGAGTTCTGAGACACTGATATGAGGATGGATGGATATGAGATACAGTTGAGACTAGCTCCGGCTATAGATATATGAGATGGACTAGCTCCGGCTAGCGATTTGGATGTCGATGGGATCTGGTTCCGGCGGTGATACATGGTCCATGTGTGGCCCCCATGGGTTCTGATTTGAGTATTCAGCACGGACTGATTACGTCAACAGATGTGTATCGTAGGACAGACATGCATCACGACTATATGACATCATTATTGCATTTTGCATCGCATTTGCCTTATCTTTGTCAGTGATATGTGGATTGTATCGGTTTACCC
>NW_026035044.1:0-329 GCF_019186545.1 Solanum stenotomum
GGAGGAGTTGATAAAGCTTTGAAAGAAAGGTTTAATGTAACAGTAAAAGATAAATCTGTACAAGTGCGCTTCCAGTATGCTGGGAAAGGAACTACATCAATCCCGAGTAGCGGACACTATGGTCCTTTAGTATCTGCCATCTCTCTGGAAGCTAGTAATACTCCGTCTCCACTTTAATTTTTTACGTGTAGCATCTCTTCTTCTTCATTGTCGAATAGTGAGAAAGTTTTCTTCACAAAAGTTACTCACCCTTGCATCTTATTTAAAAATTAAGACCTTTTCAGAGTTGGAATCCGTACAAGATCACTCATGATTATATGGTTGAAGCT
>NW_026035045.1:0-360 GCF_019186545.1 Solanum stenotomum
GATGTCGTGTTGCACATGAAGACTAGTCTTTCTTGCACGTGAAAATTGATGTTGTGTTTAGTTAAAATATTTGAATCTTATCATTTTAAGTTAAAGACGTATACAGTATATATATAACATATCAAATAAATGAAGACTTCTATTGTCAGAATTATTAGATGAGAACAATTACAAAGGTTAGCAAAATAATACTTATACTTTGAACATATTTTTTAAATACAATTTTTAAAATGAATTAAAATATATTATAAATTATTTTAAAATATAAAATGCAATTTAAAACCGAACTTAAATGTTTCTTAGGCAAAGATTATTTTTTTAATAAAAAAATAGCTACTCCAAATAAGTAAATATTTTTTT
>NW_026035046.1:0-1163 GCF_019186545.1 Solanum stenotomum
GGGTAGGTTCATCTCTTGCATTAAAGCCAGTAAGTTGATCTCTAAGGGGTGTCTCTATCACCTTGTGAGGGTTAGAGATGTGGAGTCCAAAACCCTTCTTATAGAGTCACTTCCGGTCGTAAATGACCTTCCCGGTGTTCCTCCTGAAAGGGAAATAGATTTTGGCATAGACCTCCTCCTCGATACTCAACCCATTTCTATTACCCCTTACCGTATGGCCCCGGCGGAGTTAAAGGAGTTGAACGAACAATTGAAGGACTTGTTGGACAAGGGTTTTATTAGGCCTAGCCAATCACCATGGGGTGCACCGGTGTTGTTTGTGAAGAAGAAAGATGGGTCCCTTAGGATGTGTATTGATTACCGGCAACTCAATAGGGTCACCGTCAAGAATAAATATCCTCTTCCTAGGATTGATGACTTGTTCGACCAATTGCAAGGGGCTAGCCACTTCTCTAAAATTGATCTTCGGTTCGGGTATCATCAAGTGAAGGTGAGGAAGTGTGACATTCCCAAGACGGTCTTCCGGACTAGGTATGGGCATTTTGAATTTGTGGTCATGTCCTTTGGGTTGACCAATGCACCGGCTATCTTCATGGACCTAATGAATAGGGTCTTTAAACCCTACCTTGATTCCTTTGTTATGGTCTTCATTGATGATATTTTAATCTATTCGCATAGCGAGGAAGAACATATGGGTCACTTGAGGGTTGTGTTGCAAAGATTGAGAGAGGAGAAGTTGTATGCCAAGTATGAAAAGTGTGAATTTTGGTTGAGGGAGGTTGCCTTCCTAGGTCATGTGGTGTCGGGGGATGGTATTAAGGTAGACCCTAAGAAGAACGTTGTGATTAGAAATTGGCCTAGGCCATTGACCCTGTCGGATATTAGGAGCTTCTTGGGCTTAGCGGGTTACTACCGGAGATTTGTGAATGAGTTTTCTTCTATTGCTTCTCCCATGACTAAGTTGACACAAAAGAAGGCTAAGTTTGAGTGGACCGACGAGTGCGAAAGGAGTTTTCAAACCTTGAAAGATAAACTTGTGTCCGCTCCTATATTGTCACTACCGGATGGGCTTGAAGGATTTGTTGTGTATTGTGATGCTTCTAGAGTTGGCTTGGGTTGTGTCCTAATGCAAAATTGTAAGGTGATAGCCTATGCTTCTAGAC
>NW_026035047.1:0-375 GCF_019186545.1 Solanum stenotomum
TTATTTTACTTCAACTGCCGGTGCTTCTACCGGACTTATGGGGGTCCGTGCAGGTTGTTTCTTTTATTGTGCACGAGCGTACCCGACGGGTTTATGGGAGCCCGGCGGAGTTAGTTAGATTACTTGACTTTGCTACCTGTACGCTCGTGTACATACCCCCATTTACTACTCTTTGCACTTGATGTGACCCTTTATTTGCACTTCAGTTTACTTTTGCTTATCTTGCTCAGTCGGCCGATGATGCCTACTGGGTACCTGTTGTTTTGGTACTTATGCTACGCTCTGCATCTATTTTGTGATGCAGGTCCGAGCACTAGTAGCCATATCTTGTGGTGGATATGATAATATTGATATTATTGAATATCCATATCTTGT
>NW_026035048.1:0-292 GCF_019186545.1 Solanum stenotomum
TACACCAATATACAATCAGGAAATATCACATACAGGGCAAAAACGTGAAAACACAGGTTAAAAGTGCAGAAATACGAAATCCAAATGAAATTACAGGGGGGAGTTCGAGAATTAGAGGTATACATGGTGTATACCTTGAATATACACTTGGTGTATATCATGATCAATGAAGATCGAAGAAGGGCCAAAAGCCCAATGAATTGTTATTTTTGCAGATTTAGGAATTTGGGCCAAAGGCCTAAATTCAATATGTCTTCCGTTTGCTATTTGATATTGTGTTTGACTAACCTTT
>NW_026035049.1:0-462 GCF_019186545.1 Solanum stenotomum
AATAAAAGATGATTTCTGACTAGAAATGGTTTTGTCAAGGTCTATACACCAAGCAACTCTCTTATCCTAACTAATCAAAAGTTTTGTAAATCTTTACCTTTAGGTCAAGATCTATATACCAACTAACACTCTTATCCCACCAATCAAAAATTTAAAGGATTATGGGATAAGGCACAAGTACCCCTAGATTATGACCAAAATTTCAGAGACACACCTTAACTAAACTAAGGTCCTACTACCCCCCTTGAACTCATTTCTTTAGCAATTTTGTACACCTTTTGGCTTACGTTGCACACTCTGTGACTCCATGTTGTTGAGGCACGTGATAGGTTTTTGGATGCCACATAAGCCAAAAAGGTGAACAAAATTACAAAAAAAATAAAATGGTTCAGGGGTAATAGAACCTTAGTTTAGTTAATAAGGTGTGTCTCTGAGATTTCGGTCATAGTCAAGGGGGTACTT
>NW_026035050.1:0-610 GCF_019186545.1 Solanum stenotomum
CAAAGGCAACAAGACTAGCTAAAACAAGAGAAGGAGACAGAACAAACCCCAAAACACCAAGAGCTTGCCCTCGTCTCCGAATCACAGCTGCAAAAGAATGCCGAAACTAATCACCGCTGGTAACTGGTACTGGGACCTGCATCATGAAATAGATGCAGAGCATAGCATGAGTACCAACACAACAGGTACTCAATAGGCATCATAGGCCGTCTGAGCAAAAAGGGTAAAAACAATAAGAAAGGATAGAATCTAGACCCAAAGAGGTCAAAGCAGATAAGAAAAGAAAGCACACGCACAAATAAAACCTAAACGAACCCCCATAATCCCGACAGGTACACTGAAAAGCTAAGTCTACTAAGAAAGAAGAAAATCGGGCTCCTAGCCCAAAGTAACTAACATAATCCATCATACTCCACCCAGCCTGCAGTGCACTCCCAGCCCAGCTAGAAACAGGGACCCGTGAGTGAGGTAGATATCGTGAGTTGTCCTACCATGGAGTCAGCTCCCAGACTAGCTAGAAAGAGCTAACCGGGGACACCCAGCCAGTAGCACACTCCCAACCCAGCTAGAAAGAAAGGCCCAGGGGCGATCGCTGATATCACCGAGTCTA
>NW_026035051.1:0-718 GCF_019186545.1 Solanum stenotomum
CCTGGTTTGATGAGCTCGACCCAGAAGGAAAACCCCTTTCTTTCGCTGGCAAGGGGTTTTGAACTTGAGACCTTAGCTTGGATAGGTTGTTCCTACAAATAGTTGAAAATGTCGTTTGGAGTTTATATCCCAATTTTAAGAGGGTTTGGTTAAGTTTATAATTGATTTTAGGAGAAATATTAGATTAAAACTCGAAA
Organism: Solanum stenotomum; assembly: GCF_019186545.1. Taxonomy (NCBI): domain Eukaryota; kingdom Viridiplantae; phylum Streptophyta; class Magnoliopsida; order Solanales; family Solanaceae; genus Solanum; species Solanum stenotomum. Next base: position 198 of record NW_026035051.1, read on the forward strand.
AAGGTGAAGTTTATGGAACGGTATTGCGATTGTATTAAAGTTGTATTAGATATATTTCATAATTGTATTAAAATCACGAACAATACATTTATAATACATATTACAAACTTCACTCCTTTTAGTGATATCAACCAAAATAATTTAAAAACACACTTGTAATACATTTATAACATATGCACAATACATTTGTAATACATATTGCAAACATCACTCATGTTCTTAGTGATACAAACTAAAATAATTTATAACACACATATTATACATGTTTTATTCATGAATAATACAAGTTTAATTCAGTCTATAGATTATTGTCTTGTCTTTCGTTAGTTACGTTTTTCATTTATTGTTAATTTTCTCTTCTAATTCAACTTTAATATTGTATAATTCATTTTTAATGCAAATTTAATTCATTTTGTAGTTTATTATTTGTTACTGTTAGATTACTTGTTTAATTCATTATTGATATAAATTTAATTCACTTTATAGATCATTGTCTGGTGTTTTATTAGTTACATTTTTTA
>NW_026035052.1:0-323 GCF_019186545.1 Solanum stenotomum
TTTGATGTCATCCAACACATTAATGATGTTGAGGCTAGGAATCGTTTTCTCCTAGAACTCAAAAATCTTCTTCTCAATAAGGACAAACCTAAAACCCGTCCGATAATTGAACCTTTCAGTATGAAACAGATCATGAATCGTTCAGATACCCTTTCAGAACCATCTATTTCAGATCTTCGTCACGAAGTATCTAGTCTCAAAGAAGAGATTAGAAGTATTAAATCTCGACTTTGTATTGTCGAAACTGACATTCTCACAAATCAAGTTCCTAAAGGAGCAGCCTTCCATGACCTAAAGTCTAACCAGAATTCTTCTCATGAAGA
>NW_026035053.1:0-267 GCF_019186545.1 Solanum stenotomum
AAGCAACCTTACCAACTCGCCTCAAAATATGATATGGGCCTACATATCGGGGACTAAGCTTCCCCTTATTACCAAATCTCATTACACCCTTCATCGGTGAGATTTTCAAGTAAACACAACTGTTAATGCCAAACTCTAGATCCCTTCTTCTCACATCCGCCTACAAATTTTGTCGACTTTGAGCTGTTTCCAACTTTTCCGTTATAAGCCGCACTTTCTGCATGGCCTCCTATACCAATTCGAGACCTATTAGGGCAACTTCACCCA
>NW_026035054.1:0-505 GCF_019186545.1 Solanum stenotomum
ACTTATATAGGTATTCGCGGCGACTAATAATGCCACTAAAAACATATTATTAGTGGCAACTTATATAGGTATTGGCGGCGACTAATATTGCCACAAAAACATACTATTAGTGGCGACTTATATAGGTATTGGCAGCGACTAGTAATGCCACTAAAAACATACTATTAGTGGCAACTTATATAGGTATTGGCGGCGACTAATATTGCCACAAAAACATACTATTAGTGGCGACTTATATAGGTATTCGCGGCGACTAATGTTGCCACTAAAAACTTACTATTAGTGGCAACTTATATAGGTATTGGCGGCGACTAATGTTGCCACAAAAACATACTATTAGTGGCGACTTATATAGGTATTGGCGGCGACTAGTGATGCCACTAAAAACATACTATTAGTGGCAACTTATATAGGTATTGGCGGCGACTAATGTTGCCACAAAAACATACAATTAGTGGCGACTTATAAAGGTATTCGCGGCGCTAATGTTGCCACTAAAAACATA
>NW_026035055.1:0-373 GCF_019186545.1 Solanum stenotomum
TTCGGCTTGGCCATCCGTTTGAGGGTGTAAGGCCGTGCTAAGCTTTACCTTTGTACCAAGACCCCTTTGGAATGACTTCCAAAAGTGAGAAGTGAATTGGGCACCACGATCTGAGATGATAGACAAAGGAATCCCATGCAACCTTACCAATTCATGAATGTACAACTTGGCATACTCTTCAGCCCCGTAAGTAGTTTTAACCGGTAGGAAATGAGCCGACTTTGTCATCCGATCAACCACCACCCAAACCGAATCAAAGCCTCTTCTAGCCTTGGGTAAGCCCACTACAAAATCCATGTTGATTTCTTCCCACTTCCAAGTAGGTATCTCAATGTCTTGAGTTAGGCCACCCTGCCTTTGATGTTCGGCCTTG
>NW_026035056.1:0-658 GCF_019186545.1 Solanum stenotomum
CAAACCAATCTCAAATACAGGTTTCTGATGTGGAAGCAGTTAAAGATACATCTGAGGCTGACATTGTTGAAAACTCTGCTGAAAGAGCAAAGGAGCGATAGAGAAAATGGAAGGGAAAGTTGGAAATGCCTGGTTCTAAAGGAGACAAAAGGAAGTATATTACAAGGAGCAAAGTACAAAAGGTTATGGGGAGTGCCATCACTACAAGCAAAGCCCACACAGAAAGAACTAGGAAGAGGAGAAGAGAAGGGGTTAAACCCGAACATCCTGCCTCTGTGCCTGTGTCTATTGAGAATAGTGATAGTGAATCTGAAGATGCTGTCAAGTATGTGTTAAGAAGGAGGAGAGAAGGTGAGGAAGAAATGATTAAATCAAAGGGAACTCAAAAAGAGGGAAGGAAATCTACAAGGAAATCTACTGCAAAAATTGCAAAGGATAAAATTCAGCCATCTCTTGCATAGGGAGAAACAGGAAGAAAGCAGAGACCTGATCCTACGATTAAAAATCCAATCAAAGAAAAGGAGTTGACTAGAAAAGAGCGGGTAGAGAATATGGAACAACAAAAAGTCTTGAATGGTAGAGTCTTTGATCCTGACATTAACACACTGTTTGGTATGGGAAATTTGGTTAATGCTGTTACCATTCAAGGCTGGAATCA
>NW_026035057.1:0-217 GCF_019186545.1 Solanum stenotomum
CAGGTCATCCCAAGAAACAAATTGAAGCGAAAATCAAATATATCAAACCAAACGCAACTTAGGAGACTATAAGATAAAAAATCCTAATTGATTAGAAACCATAGAAAAAGCAAAAGCAACATATCCAAAGTCCATAATTACACTATCAGAGAGCCACCAGAAGACGAGAACAACCAAATGAAGAAGATAAATAGATCTAACATCAACCGAATAAAAA
>NW_026035058.1:0-814 GCF_019186545.1 Solanum stenotomum
CAATTATTGCTAATTTGCAAGTGAAGCCTAATTACATGAACAGATGAAGGAAGCACAAAAGATAGATGAGAAACTTGTAAAATTGACCAGAGAAGTTCAAAATGGGGAAAAGCTTGATTTTACATTAACAGAGGATGGTGTCTTATTTTACCAGAACAGGTTATGCGTCCCTAATGATGACAACTTGAGGAAAAAAATATTGAATGAAGCACATACTTTACCATACGCAATGCATCCTGGAGGTACAAAGATGTATCTGACCATCAAAGAACATTACTGGTGGAATGGTATGAAGAGAGACATTGCGGAGTTCATTTCTAAATGTTTGGTTTGTCAACAAGTAAAGGCAGAACATCAGGTCCCAGTTGGTTTACTACAGCCCTTGTCGATGCCGGAATGGAAATGGGAGAGAATAACTATGGACTTTGTTTCTGGACTTCCTCGCACTCAGAGAAATCATGATGCAATATGGGTGATTGTAGACAGGCTAACCAAGAGTGCTCACTTCTTAGCAATCAAGATGGATTACTCGTTTGAGCGTTTAGCCGAATTGTACATTAATGAGATTGTAAGACTACATGGGATCCCTGTGTCTATTGTATCTGACCGAGACCCAAGGTTTACATCTAGATTTTGGGGTAGCTTGCAGGAAGCTTTGGGTACTAAGTTGAGATTTAGCACTTCGTTCCATCCTCAGACGGACGGCCAGTCGAAAAGAGTGATACAAATTTTGGAGGATATGCTTCGAGCTTGTATTATGGAGTTTGAGGGTAGTTGGGACAAACGCTTGGCTTTGATAGAATTTGCTTATAAT
>NW_026035059.1:0-7910 GCF_019186545.1 Solanum stenotomum
ATTGAGAAAAATGATAGCAAATATTAAACACAATAAAATTCTCTAAAATTAATATATTTATTTATATATATAGCTATTAAAAGTATCCAAGAGCATTTAAACTACAAAATCATTTTGTACTTGAGTGTTTTTATATTCATATACACATCATAAAAAATTTGCATTGCATATCTTCAAGCTCCTTGATCGATCCCATTGTTTAAGAACCTTGTTTTCCCTGCTATTAAAGAACACTGAATCACTTTGATAATCCAAATAATGATACTAGCGAAAAAAGAGGAAGTGCATATTGTTATTTCAAATAGCCTTGCAACTGAGATGCTGCCTCAATCATCTAAAAAATATACAACTAGACCAAGAAATAAGCAAAGGGAGAAGTTGAACTATTAATGAAGAGAAAAGAATCAACCTCTCTGGCATAGTATGTTATACATTGATTGATAGAGGGAACAAGAAAAAGGGATCTTATTTATCATTTAAGAATTCAAGAAAAAATTCAGAAGTGAATCTTTTGAGGGATGAAATAAAATAAAATAAAATTAACCCACTATGAAATTATAAACGTATATGCATGATAAATTCGATAACAAAAGACATGGGAGTCACTAATTATCTTGGATTTATCCAAACAAAGATTGCTCAACTCCTCAATTCAGATGGAAAAAAAAAAACCAAACACTATGAGGAAAATATGCACCAATTTGCAGGCCATGGTTCTTACCTAAACATATTATTCTACGTTGTTATTTTCCTTATTCTCTTCAATGCCACATTCACCACTTATAATCAAATATCTAATTTAGTGATGATCCTTTGGATGACATTGAAATTGAAAAAAGTAACAATAGAAAGTTATAATCCTAAAATGGAGATATTCTTGTCATCAATCCATTACTTCATTTTGAGAATTTTAGAGTAAAGAATGCTAACACTTCATTACAAGCTTGGAAATAATAAATTCTCTATGATTCTCAAAATATAAAAAAGAACTAGGAAGGATGTAATGTGTGTAACTACACTGGAGTTTTCTGTTGGGCTTCTCTTGATGAGCCATGACTATACTATTGCCAAAAGAAGAAGCAGGCTAAAACTAGTTTTACAAAAAAAGGGATTCAAGTAGTCTATATCAAAGTTAGAAAAATTGCCAAACTCACTACTTGATTGGAGAACCACAACTATCCAGCTTAGTTTTCAAAAAGATAATTTGAGCTTTGTAACTTACAATTGTTCTTTTGATAAAATTCAAGAATTGAATTTTCATATTAATGTTAGAGTTAGTAAAGAGTTAGTGATTTGAATAAGCTGGAAGTAGTCCAACTTTATCATAAAGATAGAACAAATGGAAGAAATCCAGCTATGGAAAAATATTGAAAGCAACTAGCATGTAATAAGACATGATCAGGTAGCAGAATTTCAGAAGTAATAGTAGTTTTATTATTGTTAATTTTCCTTCATACTTAGTTTTAATAAACAGTAGTTTTAGATTTATACTTTCCTCTTCCTCTCTTTCTATTGGTGCGAGAAACTGCAAAGTAAAAAGAAATCATTACCATTGATTAAAGAGAACTCCAACTGAGATACAATGACCAGGCAACAATATGTTTTACAGTTTTTTGGACCAAGTTGGATATGTTTTATTACTGTATATTTAAACCAAAATAGAGGAGTTAGTCTTTTGCTACTTAACAGAAATCTTTCCTTGTTGATAACATATTAACAGTTATGTTATGGGAGCTACCAAACAAAAATCAAACAAACTTCAAATCTTATGCACTTAAGAGTATATATTCTTGACTCACTTGGATCTGTTTTACTACTCTTGATGCCAATGAAAATAATGTTAGTCTTTTGTTACTTAATCAAAATCTTTTCATGTTTATCAAAAGAGAATAATGATGATAGCATATTAATAGCTATGATTTGGGAGCTACCAAAGAAAAATCCAATAAAAATTCTCTAACAAATTCAAAATGTTTCAGCAAATAGAGGGAGCAAAACCTTTCTAGTATAGTAGAGAAACCCAAAATGCACCAGTTTGGAGCGTGAACTAACCTGCGCCAGTTTCAGCCTCTAAGAAAGGGGAGTGTACTATCTTCTAGATTTCTTGATGATTGTGTCTCTAGAGATGTTCTTTGACGATGGCTACTTGATATTTGTTTTGTTTGTTGAGGTACTTGACATGGATTAGATGATTGTATTGTGTCTAAATATACCTCTGTAATGCCTATTGGTTGGACTTGTGGTTGCGACTTTATTTTGGAACTTCCACGACCTCAAAAATTGAAACATCCAGATCATGTATTACCCCTCCCACTTTTACCTTGTCCACTTCCTTTCATTTTCGTCAACATCAGATTCAAAAAAGAGAAGTATAAAAATCAGAAATTAATCAAAGACAAACTAATGTGAAAAGTAAGTCTATGGTAAATAACACAATAATCTCTGGACCCATTGTCAAACAAAGACAAACTAATCATAAAATAAAACGAGTTTGACCAACTAATGAAATCAAGTATATGATGTGGCTTTATGTTATTTATTTCCTATACATATTTCAATTCAAATAGACTATATTGTTGAATTGGAATAAATTAATTAACCACAACACATGTAAGCATGTTCAAGTTAGAGTTGTATGTGTTTCTATGCAAATTACTGTTGCTAGAGGGGATAAATACGTTCTCTAGTTAACCCTATGAAATGTAAATTATCGTGTGCAACAAATAATTAGCTAGGCTTCTTGTAACAATAGTACTCTAGTAGTTGTCAAATACACAACTAAAGTGGCATTGCCAATTAGACTATGCTAGTTCTACAAACTAGGGAATGCAGTAGAATAAATGAAACCATGAGTAATCCAATTAACATATAGAGCAGTTAATTATGAATTTCACATTCAAGTATTGTTCAAGTAGTTCCTTCCTCGAGCTGTGACAATCAATGAAAGACAATATAAAAAGTGGCTTGATCAATCTAAGTAGCATCTTAATAAAAGTTTAAATATACCTCACAGACATTAAACAAAATTAGTGAATAGGTTCAAGAAATGCCTCGCGTTAAGTTGTTGCTCAGATGGCAACATCTATTGAATCAATGACCCTTTCATTTTTTTCTTCACATAAATGAAATGTAAGGACGTGTGTAATTCCAAAATTAGTCGGAAAAGAGCATTGACTTTAAACAGCCTCTCCTGAAGCTTTTTTCACATTACAAAATGCAAGAATCTCAATAAAGCACCTATTGTCCAAATGAAACACAAGACTTGGCTATGGCTGATTATAATAGAATACCAAAACTAAAGAACTATTTTTAGCCTAAATTTTTTTTTTGCTATGCATAAGTCATTGAGTTCAAGATACTCGATTACTGCGAACACATAATCAAAATAACAACATCAAAAGGTCTAGAACCTGAAAAGTACACTTTCAGCTTACCCAAAAAAAAAAGATGACTCAGAGACGACCTTTAAGATTGAGAATCAACATAATACAAAAAATAAAAATAGGGATAAACATGAACTGGACTTTCATATACAAAATTTCAGAACTTTGAACGACGAACATGTTAAGACCTTTAGAACCTCGAACGACTTACCCTCATACTGATTTTCAAACTATGAACTCTCTTTCTTTGTCCTTTGACTTTTGAGAACCCTAGTCCTACAGATTTTCAAGTGGGGTAAAGAAATTACATGTGAAATCTGAAAATACATATATCAGAAATGGGATTTGAGCACATACATGATGGAGAACACACTTTAAAGAACATTATTAGTGAGAAATTTAAAAAAAAAATAGCTAAGAGGAACCCTACCCTATAGATTTTCTAGTGGGTTAAAGAAATTACCTGTGAAATCTGAAAAATATATGTATTCTGTTAAATTAGGTCTTAGGCCTAACTCACACTCCAAAAGCTAGCTCAAAGAGAGGAGGATTTCCCAAGCCTTATAAGGAGTCCACCCATCTCATTAACCACCGAGATGGGTGGAAAAATCCTCATCTCATTAACCACCGAGATGAGTAGTAAAACTTCCAACACATTAACAGTGTTCTGTGATGCAGATTGGGCTTCATGTCCAAACACAAGGAGATCAGTTTCAGGCTTCCTTATCAAGCATGGAGACTCATTAGTTTCCTGGAAGTCAAAGAAACAGAATGTGGTATCCAGAAGCTCAGCAGAAGCTGAGTATAGGAGCATGGCTAATGCAGTATCTGAAGTGGTATGGTTGACTGCATTGATGAAAGAATTGAATGAAGAAATAACTACACCAGTAGTTGTGTACAGTGATAGTAAAGCAACACTACAGATTGCAGCTAATCCCATTTTTCACGAACGGACAAAGCACATTGAGATAGACTGCCATTTTATTAGGGATAAAATTCAAGAAGGGCTGATCAAGACAGTTCATGTGAGTTCCAAAGATCAGCTAGCAGATGTGTTGACTAAAGGATTGCCACGACAACAACATGAATTTCTAGTGAGCAAGCTCAGTATGCTGAACATCTTCATACCTACCAGCTTGAGGGGGAGTGATGAAATGGGAATTACTTGAAGCATGGTATTGAGGGGTAGAGTGGTCATTGTCCTAGCTAGATATTTTGATAAAGCTTGTTAAAAGTCGGTTAGACACGTGTAGTTAGTTACCAGCTGTGTATAAGCATATATACTCTGTAGTGTGTAATTTTGTCTAATAATTCATTCTCTCAGTAATAAACATCTTAGTTTTCTCTCACTGCTTAGCTCTCTCAAATGGCTAACAATGGTGTTTGAGAACATACTTTAAAGAACCTTATTACTAGGTATTGAAGAATTTTCAGCAAAGAGGAACCCTATTTCTATAGATTTGAGCAAATATTAACAAACACACACTAGCTCCACCGTCCTTCTAATCTCTTTTTCTTCGTCCCTCTTTCCAATAGATTTCCTTCCGTCAATGTTCCTTTAGCTTTGAGTAAAGAGAAATGTTTACTTCAAAGAACAAAGAGAAACATATACAACAGAGCAAAGAGCAAATACAACTTTTGTTTTCTTTGTTTTTTAATTTAACTTAGAACATTCTAAAAAAAATATTGTGTTTTAAAATTATAATAATTGGGAAAATTTTAGGGGCGACCAAGTCGCTACAAAATGACATTCAGAGGCGATATTTAATAGTTGCCACTAAAATATGGAGCCAAAATTTTATTATGAGCGGGAATTGATAATTTCAGAATCAGTGACGCCTATTAGTAGCGACCCTATATTGCTCGTCGCTATAGGTATACGTTCTGGAGCGACTACACATGTCGCCACTGAATATGAAGCTACAGTAGCAAAAACTGAAGTCACCACAATAAATGTTGTTTCTTGTATTGTGTGAACTTGTGAGTCCCTTTTAGTGGAACCTGTGACTGATGAACTTGATCTTGTGTGCTACTGATTTGTAATCGTTGGAATGTTATAATTGGGTTGTGTGTTATGAAATTGTGAACGTTTAGGTTTGGTTGGTTTTATACAGGTTGTATTCTATATTTTTAACTTGTGTTTAGGAGTTTGCTTGCTGAGTACCGTGTGGTTTGGTAATTTGTGTAGGTTATGAGCCCAGATTTTCGTGATACTCTTTCTTCTCTTCTTGTCTGAGGCTTCTTGTGGAGGTTTGTGAGGTAGCTGCTTATCATCTCATCAGACTTCTTTCTCCTTATTTATGATCTTGCTTTATTCTAAAAACAATATCATTTGAGACTTGTATTTACTTTTAATTTTGTTACAACACATTAGAGGCTTGCACACGTGATAACTAGGTTTTTCAGGTATATTTAAGTTGATTATGAATTTTCGCATTATACTAAAGTATTAGACTTTTATTTATAGTTTCTTTCCGCACTTTATCGTAATGGTTGAGTTTTAGGCTGACTTGTCTTGGTGAGATAAGACGAGTGGCATCACGTCCATATTTAGGTCGTGACAAAAACAAATAAACAACAGAAGAAAAACACTAACCTAAAATTTCTTACCCACTTGCCTAACTACTCTAATTTCTCAAAACTCAATTTAATCTTCGACCTACATAATAGGAAAAACAAAAGTATCATGTATAACATCAAAAAAAAAAAAATTGAATTTAAACAAATAAATTTAAATATTTCAAATCAGTATTTTATTTTTGAAAAAATATCATCAACTGAAATGTTTTCGAGTTATGATTTTTCAAAAATAATAAATTTTAAATACTCTTTATAAGTATTCCAAAAATATATATTTTTAATATATATGCAAATTTAGGATTTCGTATTATATTTTTTAATTTTAATTTAAATACAAACATTTGATAAAAAACATTTTCCTATTATATTTTTAAATTTTAACCTATTATACTAGTTTTTTGACACGTGTGTTGCACGTGATTATCAATTCCAAAAATATATGTTATAGTAAATAGTATTGCTTATTTAAGCAAAGATTTGAACAATAAGCTTAGCAAAAAATAATATTACAGATTCTTTTGTGAATATTCAATGTGGACCGTTATATATATCTTATTCACACAAACCTATGAAGATGGTCAATGAAAAATTTTATTAGTTAAATGCAATAATGTATATATTTATTTCAAATTGATAAGGTTCAATCATGCAATTCGTCTTATCTCACTAATATTACCTTATAGACAATATTTGCTTTATATTTTTCTTGTCATCTAACCAGATGTGCTTTGTATATGTATTCTACGTTAACTTGTTTAGATGTCATATGAATATGTGAAGAGAACAACTGCATTTTATATATTCACATATTTTCACATTTGTTGTGAGGTTTTTTTTTTTTTTTAAAAAAAACTTGAAATATTTTAAAATAATATATTTTGAAGTTAGAAGATCTTAACTTGATAATACATTTGTGACATATATAATACTTTAATTTAAAGAAAAATACCTACCCAAATATAAATCTATATTTGCATTAATGAAAATATTTATCTCATAAAATTAAATGTTAAATAAATAATAAAAATTAAACTAATACAAACTTCAACTGACGTTATTACAAGTCATATGAAGTTTTCTTCGTCTAAAATACTGAAATATTAAGAAATAGTAAATAAGTAAAACAAAAGGGCAATGTTTATATAGTAATACTTGTTTTGAATCAAACTTCCTGAGAGTCTAAATCACATAAGTAGCATTGATAAATAAAAATATTTTTTTGTCATGAGCATCAAAAACAAATCGTGACAATTCTCTAAATTTTGGAAAAGATATTTAGAAGCATATATGTACATCACAAGAGAAATTGTTAACAAAAATAAATTAATTTAGACTACATCATATTAACTTCATATATTGGAATATTACATACTAATGTATATATTAAGCAAAAAAAATAATTATTACATCATCAATATTATTTTCCTCAAGTACTCGAGGTTATGGAATATACCTCTTAGGATAGAAAGACTTACTTCATCAAAATAATGGTACCTGATATTCCGCTAAACTTCAAACTCACTCAACGACAATAAATCACATAAAAATTTTAAAATGCATACAAGAAGAAAAAAAGTAGAAGATTAAAAAAATTGTGGTTGAAAAATGAGAGGAATCCCCTCTATTCATAGTCAACAAAGGGTAGTATAGACAAATATTTTTTGCGTCTTATCTGAAAAGTCATGACCTTTTCGAGAAGTCACAACCCTTTGAAAAAGTCACAACTCTTTGGAAAAGTCACAACTCAACAAAAAATCACAACCCTTCGAAAAAAGTCACAACTCATCGAAAAAGTCACAACCTAAGTTAAGAATATTATAGTAATTAACATTCAACTTAGGAGTTCATACTTTTAAGGTTTTATATATATATATATATATATATATATATATATATATATGCTAACTTAGGATAAGAAGCATTCCTATTATATTTTTTAATAATCAT
>NW_026035060.1:0-391 GCF_019186545.1 Solanum stenotomum
ATTCCGGTGTACCATTCTTCTTAAATGTTTAAGAAATATCTCATAATGTCAAATAACACTGTTATACTCCCTTTGTCCCTAATTACTTGTCCACTTTTAAATTGACACATTTATTAAGAAATCAATTAATGACATAGTGACTTTATCATTTTACCCTTATTAATTATGAAGTAGATGAAAAGTTCTGCAATTTTCAAAGTAATTAGTCATTTAATTGAGGGTATAATAGGTAAAAAAAAATGTTCTTTCTTGATTTGTCAAAATGGACAAGTAATTAGAGACAACTATAAAAGGAAAAGTGAACAAGTAATTAGGGACAGAGGGAGTACTAAACAAATGCATCGGCAAATGGAATTTATATTAAAAATATATTGAATAATGACGTAATGAT
>NW_026035061.1:0-536 GCF_019186545.1 Solanum stenotomum
GTTGTATTAAGTCAAAACTAAACTAGTGAAAGAGTTAAAGTTGTTTAAATAAGTTAAATTAATTAATGTGGTTTAGTTGGTGTATTTAGTGTTGTATTAAGTCAAAACTAAACTAGTTCAAGAGTTAAAGTTGTTTAACTAAGTTAAATTAGTTAATGTGATTTTGTTGGTGGATTTAGTGTTGTATTAAGTCAAAACTTGAGTAGTTCAATAGTTAAATTTGTTTAAATAAGTTAAATTAATTAATGTGGTTTAGTTGGTGGATTTAGTGTTGTATTAAGTCAAAACTAAACTAGTTAAAGAGTTAAAGTTGTTTAAATAAGTTAAATTAATTAATGTGTTTTAGTTGGTGGATTTAGTGTTGTATTAAGTCAAAACTAAACTAGTTAAACAGTTAAAGTTGTTTAAATAAGTTAAATTAATTAATGTGGTTTAGTTGTTTGATTTAGTGTTGTATTAAGTCAAAACTAAACTAGTTCAAGAGTTAAAGTTGTTTAAATAAGTTATATTAATTAATGTGATTTAGTTGGTGGATT
>NW_026035062.1:0-250 GCF_019186545.1 Solanum stenotomum
ACGTTCGAGCCGAAGGTTACGGCCGTTTCAAATTCAGCATCTTAAAGGTGGAAGGTGGCTATGAATTTAGGAAACTTCAAAAGGCCATAACTCGGGCCTCGGGTGTCCGTTTCAAGCGATTTTTTTTTTGAATCCGCGTATTTTTTCGAGATCTACGCAACCAAACTGCCTAAAGGCGGTTTGCGCATGCCAATTTTCCCATAAACGCGTTTTACCGATTCATACGCGCGAGCGTAAATATGATGAAAAA
>NW_026035063.1:0-554 GCF_019186545.1 Solanum stenotomum
TTCAATTTTCTCATGTTTGATTGACTTAAATATTTTGAAAAATATTTTCCAAATCAACTTATTTTCCTCAAATGACTTCCCTTAAAAAAGTTAGGAAAACATTTTCCAAAATTATTTTGAACCTCACACCTTAACTTTTCATCCTAACTTAAGTCTCGGGCTAGATTCTACTCCTAATTCTCAATTTAAGACCCGACTCTTGACCTCGATTCGAGTCGCAACTCTCAAGTTCTGAATTGAATCAGAGTCGAATCTCTATTTAGAGTTAGAGGTTGAATTTCGAGTCGAGTGTCAAATCTCGGATCGGGGTTGAATCTCAACTCAGGTGTCGGAGTCGAATTTCAGGATCGAAATCGCTAAGTGTCAGGGTCGGGGCGGGTCTCGCATCGAGGTCAAGTCTCGAGTCAGTGTCGAGGACAGGTCTCAAGTTGAGGTTGTGGTCAAGTCTCGGGTTGAGTGTCAGAATTGAGGTTGAGGTCGGGGTCGGGTCTCGAATTGGGTGTTGAGGTTAGAGTCAGGTCTCCGGTCAGGTGTTTGGTTGGTGAGTGAAAAAT
>NW_026035064.1:0-551 GCF_019186545.1 Solanum stenotomum
GAAGACCTAAAAGGGGATTTAACACTATTATACTAGACGTACAATAACATATTTGATTACACTTTACATTCATTGCCTTACACTAATTGTATTCTCACAAAAGAGCGGTGCATTTCCCCTTTTAGTGAATTGGGTTCTTCCTATAGTAGTTTCTACGGTTTGGTACCCTCCGTTAGTACATATGATCTTAGTGGCTTGTTATAGACGTAGATTCGCATTAGTTGTGCTTAGATGTCACTTGCGTAGTACTTTCAGGTTAAGACTGTGATTCTTGAGTTATCTTTTTGGTTGTCGAATTTTATATAAATTAATTCATTTCCTGAGTTATGACAACTATGTTTTTGCATTATTGTTAGTATATTTTTGGTACCCTTTCACGATGGGCAGCTCGTCGATTTCCACCTAGTTTGACCTTTATTTTAACTCAACACTCTGGCACTTTCGGCGATGAAATTTGAGCTCGCCTTTTCACATTTGGCGCATCGCCGATGTATTCTTTCTCCGCTGACCTGCCTTGGTATTATTTTTATCGAACATGTGGATTTATGCAG
>NW_026035065.1:0-551 GCF_019186545.1 Solanum stenotomum
AACCGGTACCCAGTAGGCATCATAGGTCAACTGAACTTGAAAAGTAAAGGCAATATGAAAAGAAGGAATAACACAAACCGAAGTCAAGAACTAAAATCTAACTAACAAGGGAATGCACACGAGTGTACAAAGAACTAACTAAAGTAATCTATAAGCTAACTACACCTAACTGGCCCCCATAAGCCCAGAAGTTACACTCGTGCGCAAGTTAAATAAAAACCCGAACGGACCCCCATAAGCCCGACGAGTACACAAAATAACTAAAACTAAAGAGAATTGCATATGAGAACCCAAGAACGAAGAACACGAATCATAACCTCAACCCTAATTAGTAAACTCTGACAGTACGGAGGCCAGACCTCGAACCGGATGCTCACAAGAAATACCTAAGTAACCAATCACAAGTAACAAGTATAAGAGGCCGGAACTCTAACCGGATGCTCTATATAAGTATTTGGGCAATAGAGGCCGGAACTCTAATCGGATGCTCTATAAAGGTGCCAATGTAGCTGCTCAAAGAGTTCTAATCGATCCACACTCATAAATGTCCA
>NW_026035066.1:0-19256 GCF_019186545.1 Solanum stenotomum
GGCATATTATCTATGGACATCCAAGGGGGAGTTTTATAAAATAATATATTGTGGATGTCCACTACATCAAGAAGTTACTCCATACTTTCCTCCATTATGAAGATAACCATAACCTCCATAACCTCCACCTTTATAACCATTATTCTTGTAACCTTTCACTTCCATAACCTCCCCATTATATTCATGTTAATGTCATGTTTATGACTAACCTTTTGTATGCCTCTATNTGCAAATGCTAGAAGATTATTTGATATACATATAAAAAGTTATGTGAGGGGATTGTCATATTATCATTCAAGTTATGCCAAGAAACTAACAAAGAAAGTGACTCAACACATAGAAGATGCGTGATTTTTTTTTGAGAAGAAAAGACGAGCAACATATAAAATTGAAATGATCAATCTCTGAGTTAGAAATGATTTGATTATGTAGATGCAGAATATTTATTTGATATGCATAAAGCTCGATCGCAAATGAGTTATTTGTTTACATATGGAGGCACAACGATATCTTGGCATTCAAAGAAACAAACATTGGTAACCACTTCTTCAAATCATACAGAAATAATATTAATCTATGAAGTAAGTCAGGAGTGTATGGTTGGAATCATGATCTATCATATTCAGCAAATATGTGATTTTCCCTTGGCAAAGGATATTCTAACCACCATCTACGAAAATAATATATAGCTCAATTGAAGGGAGGATACAATCAAAGGAGGTCAGACAAAACATATTTCACCAAAAGTATTTTTCACATATGATCTTCAACAAAATGGTGAGATAGACGTTCAAAGACCCATTCAAGTGATATCTTGTAAACTTATTCACTAAGGATTGCCAACATCAATATTTGAGAAGTTGTGATATAATATTGGAATGCATCGTCTCAAGATATCAAGTAAAGTTTTTATCAGGGGGAGAAAAATACGTGTTGTACTATTTTCCTTAACCATGATTTTATCCCAATTGGGTTTTCCTGGTAAGGTTTTTAACGAGACAACATTTAAAGCGTATTAAAAGATATGTGTACTCTTTTTCCTTCACTAGGATTTTTTCCCACGGGGTTTTTTCCTAGTAAGGTTTTAACGAGGCATATTATCTATGGACATCTAAGGGGGAGTGTTATAAAATAATATATTGTGGATGTCCACTACATCAAGAAGTTACTCCATACTTTCCTCCATTATGAAGATAACCATAACCTCCATAACCTCCACCTTTATAGCCATTATTCTTGTAATCTTTCACTTCCATAACCTCCCTATTATATTCATGTTAATGTCATGTTTATGACTAACCTTTTGTATGCCTCTATATTACACTATAAATAGAGACATAAGGGTTCATATTGTATACACTTGAAAGAAAGTTAGTTTATTGTTCATCTTGTCTTATATTCTTCTTCTCTTCCTCTTTATATTGTTCTTTTGTTCTTAAGTTTTACAACAATAACATTATATTGTCATAATTTGTATGGAAACAATATATTAAAACAAACACATTTGCAATATAGTTGATTAAATTAATCAATTCGCGCGGTGTAGAGGCATATTTAGAAGAAAAACGCTTCGTATCAAAGATTTTTTCATATTCAAGAGTGAAGATTCAAATTTGAGATCCCTAATTAATGAAGATGTTACTCATCAATCATCAACCACACCACATCCTTTGTTTTTTGATATGATATATTTAATTGGTTGTTCCAAAATTGAAGTGTCCTAATTTTCTTTTTTGTTTCTCACCCGGTGTTTGATACACACATTAAAATCTAATTAAATTCAGATTCATGCCGAAAAGTCCGTAAGGTCATAATCCTTAATAATTAAGTAATCAAACAAACAATATAATCATGACGTGTAACCTTACAAACTATCCTACGGCCATGCAATCACGCTTACGTGGACAGCTTATCGCACGTATCCCTATAAAAATTAAGCATTTGCAACGTGACTCTAAAGATACTGACCCCAGTTCCCTATAAACCGTTCGATGAATCGTCCCCACAAATTGAACGGTTAGATACTTATCTGTAATACGAAAAAGTATACACCGGGCTGTCACTTTAATGGCATTGGTTTCTTAAGTGTATTCTCGAATTTCAATTTTTGCCCAACCCAACTGCCGAAGCAAAGCTAAAAACGAGAAATAATATGCAAATGCAATACGCAACTCTTGAAGAACACCTGCCATTCAATTCAAAATTTCTGGAGAAAAATTGTTAGATCAATCTGTCTTTCTCCTTACGATTTCTGTTTTACAGCATTGTTTGTTGTTGTTGTTTTTCAATCTTCATTCAGGAAGAAGTTTGAAGAATTGTAAAGTATCGATTGTAACTTCCCTTTCGCGACACTCTTGCTACACTTTCTAGGGTTCGTTCTAACTTTTCCCTCTTTCTTTTTTTTTTTGTATTTTTGCTTCTTTTCTGGTTACAGTTTGCAGATGAACTTTCTTTTTTTTTTTGGAAAGTTTTATGTGAGAAATTCGAAGAAGGTTGTGGGATTAGCGATTACTTTGTATGGTAGTTTTGTGATTGATGAAAGCTGTTTGGTAGATAATTAATTGGTGTTTTCTGGTGCTTTACTTGGCTATGTACCTGGAAACTCCTTTTTTGCCAATAGAAATGTTGGAATGCTCGTGTTTTGGCAATTCCACCTTTTCCTTTTAAAACTTAGTTTATATGTGATAGATATCGAAAGAGGTGGAATTTACTTGTCTGCTGGTTTGTTAATTGTTTGAGTGGTTTCTTTTCTAGGTTTAATTTGAAGAAGGTGGTGGGATTAGTTATTACTAATTTTGTGATTGATAAGAGCTGTTCGGTAGAAAAATTAATTGGTGTTTGTGGTGATTTACTTGGCTATGTACTTGGAAACTCCCTTTTTGCCAATAGATATGTTGGAATGCACATGCTGTAGCAATTCCATCTTTTCCTTTTAAAACTTAGTTTATGTGATAGAAATCGAAAGAGGTGGAATTTACTTGTCTGTTGGTTTGTTAATTGTTGGAGTGGTTTCTTTTTTAGGTTTAATTTATGTAAGAAACTTCAAAAGAGGTGGTGGGTTTTATATGTATGCTTATTTGGCTTTTTAATCCGCTGCTATTCTGGAGAAAGCCACGTTCCTTGTTTGTTTTGTTTGGGTTATCTGGCTCGTATGGTCATTTGGGATAGTTTGGACTATGTTATACATTCTTTTTGATTATTTTGTTTGGGTTATCTGGCTCGATGGTCATTTGGGATAGTTTGGACTATGTTATACATTCTTTTTTATCAGTAAAGACTATTTTTAAACATAGTGAAGTGCATAATGAGTTCTTGAACTCATTTACTGGGAACTAAATGCATAGCTATTTAAAGGGTTCGTCTGTGACCGTCTGTTATGGCTAGGGATGGCAATGGGGTGGGTGCGGGGCAAACCCGCAAAGATTTTGCCCAGCCCCGCGTAGCAATGTTTTTTTTTTGCTTTGTCCCCCCCCACCCCGCATAAATCCATTAAAGCACCGCATATATCCCTGCACTTTGAGAAGGACACAGTAGTTGTGTGTTACTTTCTTCATATATAAAATAATTGTTTGTTAGTTTATGTACTGCACAACACAATCAATTCATTCTAAGCAGATAAAAGACTTTTTAAAAACTTTTAGTGATATAATAGCATTTTTTTGGTGTTTTATCCCTCTTCATAATTACTTGGGATAAGATTGAATTTTGAGAATTAGTACTGTTGTATTCTTCCGCATTAGGACTGCTGGCCACTACCAAAAACATGTTACAGGGGAGTGAAATTCAAATCTGAACTTCACAAAGTACCTAGGAAATCAACCAACTCCTCTACTTCCTCTATACAGTTCTGTTTACACCAAAAAAATAAGGTTTCCAGGCACTTCTATTTCACATCATGAATGGACCTGATCTTATCTTCAAAGCACCTTCCATTTCTCTCTTTCCAAATTGTCCACCATATGCATGAGGGTATTATCCTCCACCATTTTTTCTGATTCTTGCTTCTGCCTCTTCTAATCCAACAGCTCATCAGATCAGCGGTATGCTCTGGCATTGTCCATGTTGTGTTGGGATAAGATTGAATTATGCAAGAATGTATAGAGTATTACCTTATTTTTTGACTAGTGTGTTTATTAGCCAAACGGAATGTGAAAGTAGTTAAGTATTGCGAAATTCTTGGCTACCCTCATACCCGCCCCGCCCCGAAAATATTTTTTCAAAAATATTTTGTACCCGCTCCGCAAAAGCTCTAACCCACACTGCCATGCAAACACTATAAGCCGCCCCGCCCCGCAACCGCTCCGTCCCATTGCCATCCCTAGTTATGGTTTGATATGTTCTATTTTGGTAAGTGGAGTAGCTCACTTGGTTTCCCTATAAATAAATAAAGGGAACACTATTTTCTTTTAAATTCATCGTCAGACCTGTCTTGGACTTGTCATTTTCCTTTTTATCCGTTTGGGTCAGAAAGCATTTAAGTACTCAAGCACTGTTTGATTCTGGGTATTTTGTTTTTATGAAGTCCATAATATGAGAAGTCTTGAAGTTTAAATCATTGAAGATCATTGTGGTGTAGCAGTGGAGTTGTACATCTACCTGGATTTTGATTTTCATAGATCTTGGACGACTCAAATAGTATATTGTACTGTCAAGGAGAACTTCTAGAGGAGAGGAATAAGAATAATGATGTGTGTGCAGCTAAGGAGCTTGGAATTTAAATAGAGAAAATTGGACATGATGCTCTCTGAAGCATAATAAAATCTAGTATAGCCTGGAGTATCATATACACCGTTTATATCTATTTTTCCTCCCTGTGAACTTAAGGAGACTTCTACATGTGGACAAATAATCTAATTTGTGACAAGATAGGTGAAACATTGGATTATTGATAGTTCTTGAGTGCTCATTTCACCTTGCCGATTGATGTGTGAATATTTGGCTTAACAGTGCTAGTTGGTACATTAAGTGATATCAATCGGGTTACTTGAAATAAAAACAAGAAAAATAATGCAACAAGAACAATAACAACAACATATCTAATGTAATCTCACAAGTGAGTGTGGGGTCTGGGAAGGGTAGGGTAGAGAGGTTGTTTCGAATTAGACAATAGGGAAATAATAAGGAAGCAAAAAATAAGAAAGATTAAAGACTACAAAAATAAGATAGACGAGATTCGAGAAATAAATTTCAGAATCTCCAAAGTAATGACTAAGAACACTAACTAATTGTGGTAAACCTAATTAGCGGATTAAGGATAATAATTAATAAAAGGCTAAATGAAGAACACTAATTGATTGTAGTAAACCTAACTAGTAGATTCAATTCAAGAACTTAGATGAAGTGATCTAGATCCCTAATTGAATATTAAGGACAATAATTAATATAAGATTAATTACCTTCTTCAGTTAATCAAGTAAGAACGCAAATATCAAGTGAAGAAGTATCTTATCTCTTAAAAGAATCATTGTCGTATGGTTGTAAGATAAACCTTAAGTAACCAATACAGGAAGGTTTAAAGAAAAGAACATTCAATAATATTACGAATGTTGTTCCTTTATACTTTTGATGTAATTACTTCAGGAGCACACTATTGGTGTACTTCTCTTGTTTATAATACCGGTTAACCTTCTCAAAAAAATATTATGAATGTTGTTGTCTAAGAGAACAAAATCCACCACCATATATAGGGAGGAATCGTCCAACTCTATCGCAAATAGCATGAGATTGGAATCCTACTTTTTATGGAAATAATAAGTAGTAAATCCTAACGAGAAAATTTTGAACTTGGAAACTTATAAATTAGGAAAGCATGTAAAATTAGTATCATACTTTTTTCCAAAACTACCTAACAAAAAGTAAGGAAAGAAGTGCAAATTTTGCACCAAAAACTCACGCCTAGCACTCAAATTTGGGTATGAATTCCACCTTTTGGGTGTGATTCTCAGCCTACTGTGGACGTCATTTTCAGCTCCCTTGGGGTCTGTGGGCCCCCAATCTTCCTCCTCTTGGGCTTGGACCATGAAATACGTGTAACACGTAGACCTCTCTTCCCCATAGTTTTCTTGGGCTCTTCTTCCACGATAAGCATCGTCTTGATCTTCCATTGAAGCTCAACAACATTGTTTTGCATCTCCTTAGCTTCCAACACTTCATCTAAGTCCTTTAATGGAGGTATGCGGTATGCCAACATGGAAGATATAGTATGATTGGATTCTGCATGTATTTTTCGTATCTGCTTAAATAGTAACCTCAAACAAGGGATTTAGGGTTAGTCCTTTTTGTTTGTCACGTCTTTATGAAGTAAAAGATTTTCCATAATCCAAAAGCCTGGTCACAATCCTAGCAAGCAGAAACATGGGAAGAGCACAAGTACTGGCTTTTCTTGAACATTTCATGCTCAAAAGATATGCATTTGACTTTGCTTATTGATGTGTCAATATATGGCTAATATTGGTTGCTGTTACATTAGGGAAAGTGAACTCCTGATGCATCTGTATTATCTGGTAAAATGTTGACTTTAAACAGTGGATCTTGGGTTACACCTTTCTATTGGCCATGACTCTATGAGATAAGGGTATCTTCTGGAATCTGAAAGCTGATTACAATATTTAGCAAGCAGAGAAATTTAAAAATGAAGTTCCTGTCTCTCTAGTACATGTCATGCTCAAAATATTTACATTGCGATTGAGGATGTTATTCTTTCTTCTTTTCTTTTATTTCCCCCATATCATCCTATTGATAATATCGGAGTAATAATGCATAAGTTTTCCGTCTTACATTCAAATGTTTGTGGCAGGGTTCGCGAAGGCAGGATATTGAGAATTTGATCCTCCTCATTCGGCATCAGTTTTTTATGGATATGAAGTATTATGTGGGATCCTTCTGATGCCCACATGTCTGGTTCATGGTTCTGTTGGAGAGAACTAATTGAAACTGAGGCAACCTGCCTTATATAAGTTCGTTTAGGAAGGAAGCTAAAGTGATTAATTCTGTCTTCGGTGACATGGAAGCTTGTGCTTGAGTTTTGCATCATCCTGATTGTGGGCCATATTTCTAGAGATTCTGAGAAGCAGCATCTTGAAATGGGATGGAGGGGAATTTTAGTCTCGCTACTATGTTCCATCACTTTGGTTGAATCATCAAGCAATTCTAGAAAGATGTGGTCGCTGAACATAGTTTCAGAATCATCTCCACTTTATAGTTGGGCTGTATACATTGCTGGTTTTTTTGTACTGGTGGCTGTTGTCCTGTCTATGTATCTAATTGTTGAGCATCTAGCTGCATACAAGCAGCCTGAGGTTTTTGCTTACACCTGCTCAATCTTCTTGAAGTTATTTTTTACTTGCATACATCGTTTGATCCTATGGGCTGTTGATCTTTTCTTTTTGGATCAGTTTGTGGTGCTTGATTGAATACATGCTTGTATTGTTATTTTTGTACGGACACTTGGTCGTTGTGGCATTGCTTAGCTTAATTGTCTTAGGGAAACTGATAAGACTGAATTATTTTTTATCACAGGAGCAGAAGTTTTTGATTGGACTGATCTTGATGGTTCCTGTTTATGCAGTGGAATCGGTAAGAGAACCTTTAGCTTGTCTGCTAGCATTTTCTCCAGTTTATTTGGAAGTGATCTTTAAAGTTTGTTATAAACATATTGAGACATTGACAGTTATTATTATTATTATTTGAAATAAATCTCTCTATGGACAAGACCAAAAGGACCAGTTAAGCTTACAAAGATGGTAAAAGAAGGGCTAAGATAAGAAAATGCAAGTCACTTTAGGTTTTTGTCAGTTCTGCATTTAGGTATTTTTTATATAAAAAAAAAAGATCAGTTGGTAACTTACTGTGACTTTGATAATGTCTCTGTATTTCATTTCCTATACTCCTACGGCGAACACTTGATATGTTTGTGGGTGAGGTTTGGATTTTGTGATGCCTCTGGAACAGAATTCATGGCTCCCTGTTTATTCTAGTGTTGGTTAATATTGTTTCTTGGTCCACAATAATTTCTGAGCAATTACCACATGATTCATTTCTCATGAAAAAAGAACTGATGAACGAAATATGTATTCTTTATTCAGCTAAATACAAATGAAAGCCTTAACAAATGGTTAAACTGCCAATTAAACAGGGGAAAACTTAGATAAAAGGAAACAGATAAAGTATATGAGGTGGTGCAGATGCTCTAGCATAGCATAAATTCCAAAAAAATAAAATGTCATGAAAGAATGGATGAAAAGGGTCATCTGTATTTTCCTTATCATAAAAAAATTGAAGGAATGGATGTGAAGGGTAAAAATGTGGTACTTTAAGTTAAAATTGACTTGGGTGCATCTTCAACAACCTATATGTCTAATTTTACAGTATAGTCATCACCCTAAATTTAAGAATATCATGTTGTCTTTCTTCATGTTTATGATTCAGTAAGGGTTTTTGTTGAATGTTTGACCAGTTCTTTGCATTTACCTGACAGTTCTTATCTTTAATGGACTCAAATGCCGCATTCAACTGTGAGATCATACGCGATTGTTATGAGGCTTTTGCACTATATTGCTTCGAGAGGTATCTGATAGCCTGCTTAGGTATGTCTTCAGGCGTAGGTTGTTGCCCTCTTCTCCTATTTTAAGTCGTCCCTTGGAAAAAGCCCACCTTGAAAAATTTAAGTGCTTCGGTTACCAGCTTGGAGTCTGTTACTGTAATTATAATTGTGTTTATTATTTGCACAACCTTTTCCAAATGTTGCTCATCCATGTTGCTTTTGCATCTTATGTCACAATGGAGTTGTATGGTTTTCTCAATTCTCAGTACTCTACTGGGATAAAATTATGCTGGCTTCTTTTCTTTTAGAAGTTTCTTTCTTTAAAGATGATTCTCATATGAGCTACATGACATAGGTGGAGAGAAAAACACCATCGAATTTATGGAAAGTCAAAGTGTTGTAAGTTCCAGCTTGCCTCTGCTGGATGATGCCTATGCATATGGAGTTGTTGAACATCCTTTCCCATTGAATTGCTTTATCAAGGAGTGGTATCTTGGTTCTGACTTCTATCAAGCAGTAAAAATTGGGATAGTGCAATATGTATGTGCCCCTCTAGTAATTTGCTGTGGATTTTGACAGTTCCGTCATGTTTCTATATACTGAATAATTAAGGATTTTCCTTCCAGATGATACTTAAGATGATATGTGCTTTACTGGCTGTGATTTTTCATCTTTTTGGCATCTATGGTGAAGGCAAATTTGAGTGGAGATATGCGTAAGTCAATCCAGGTTTTCCTTGATACTTCAAAGATATCAGTATTTTTTCTACCTATTTTGTGACTTTTCTACTGCAAATCTCTAGCCGAGCCTCTGGATTAATTGAATTTATGTCATATATTGGATATGTCATGAAAGCACAAGCTTTTCACAACGTTAATCCGAGTGTTAATTCTTGCAGCTATCCGTACTTGGCAGTTGTTCTTAATTTTAGCCAGACGTGGGCCTTATATTGCCTTGTGCAGTTTTATTCAGTCACCAAGAATAAATTAGCACCGATTAAGCCGTTGGCAAAGTTTCTGGTTTTCAAGTCAATTGTATTCTTGACGTGGTGGCAAGGTATAGCTGTTGCCTTTCTCTTATCATTTGGAACATTCAAAGGTTCTTTGGCGCAGCTGTTGAAGACACGGATCCAGGACTATATCATCTGTATTGAGGTCAGTTGTGTTTATTGAATCAGTTTCATACACTCGTCATTGCTTGATCACTATTTCTTGTGCCAACAGAGGCTCATGATTAGAATTGTTTTATTTTGGCATGGGATATGTGCTAACTTTTGGTTTTGCATTGACGACCTGCTGGAATATTCTGGCTATGAACTTCAGTGTATTTAAGTGAAGGCATAGTGTTCTTTAATATTCTAGCTCTTTATGCCACTGCCGTTCTCGAAATTGAGTTGTTCTGGAATTAGCGAAGGGTGGGGGGAGCTGAGTGACAAAACTTAAAATTGATGACATTGAGAGCTAGATCACAAAACGTCCCTAAATATTGGACTTGTACATTTAAGTTGTTTCATGGAACAGTTGTCCACATGATATATTTTGAGCTGCACTCTTAGGTGGTACTTGGCTGCTGAAGTTGACATTTAAAAGTATAACTTGTTTGTGATGCAGTACCAAAAATCTAGTGGAACAAAGATAGGAAGAAGAAAAGTTATAAAGTGAGTAAGTATCATTCAAGTTTGTTAAATTGTTTAAGATACGACACTTGGGCCTAAGTCAACTCCAAAAACTAGCTTGAGGGTGGTTTGCCCAAGTCCATATAAACAGACCACCAGTCCATTTCCTAACCAATGTGGAACTCTAACTCACTCTAACATCCCCTCCATTCCCAAACCAATGTGGAACTCTAACTCACTCTAACATCCCGTTCACACCAGACCCAAACTGGAGCGTGGACTGGGAGCTCAAACAGGGGTGGACTTGGCTATGATACCACGTTAAGATATGACACTTGGGCCCAACTCAACTCCAAAAGTTAGTTCATGACGGGAGGTTTTCCCCTATCTATATAAATAGGCCACCAGTCCACTCCCCAACCAATGTGGTACTGTAATCCACTTTTAACATAAACAGAGTACATGATGGGGATCTATTTGTAGAATATTAAATTCTAAACAAGTTAGCACCAATGTTATCAAAGGCGTGCTTTAAGCGCGCTTAAGCCCTGAAGCGAGGCTCAAAATGTGTTGAGCGCTTCGCCTCACTTTATGTGCGCTTCAGTGTCATCATCAAGGTTCTAAGGCGAACGTTTCCTTGCCAATGAACCTCGTATGAAAAAAGTGACACTAAATAATTGATATTTCACTTTATTATAATTATTTTTCAATTTCTTGGTCATATATTTGTCATTCATGTTTATAATTATTAGTCTTGGACTAAACATATATATTTGTATTCTTTTCTCCCTTTGCACCTTTTTTCATTAAA
Organism: Solanum stenotomum; assembly: GCF_019186545.1. Classification (NCBI taxonomy): domain Eukaryota; kingdom Viridiplantae; phylum Streptophyta; class Magnoliopsida; order Solanales; family Solanaceae; genus Solanum; species Solanum stenotomum. The sequence goes on from NW_026035066.1 coordinate 10,969, forward strand.
GCCCACACTTTATTTGCGCTTTGCGCTTAAAATCCTCACGAACCTTAGAGCTTTTTTGCGCGTTTCGCCTTTGATTACACTGGTTTGCACTCTTAGAACTTTGTGAGAGTTCTTATTGATGCCTCTCAATGATATCTCTATTCATTAAAAAAAACTCTTAAAGGTTAAAACTAATAGAATTTCATCTCCAAGACTCCAACTACAGGATAAAACAAAGTTAAAACTGTTATTTCTGACAAAAAGATAATATTATGTCTAATAAGTAAACCCTTTATCTAACTGAAAGAAAACAGGATTTATACTTGATTTTTTAACTCCGGGATAAGATAAATAAAAATTAGGGATAATTACACTTTTGATCCCTCAGGTATTAGTAAATTCTGATTTTTTTCCCCTCATGTTATGCTATATCACTAAGCCTATATAGCCTTGAATTAATTAAACTGTGAGCTTTTGGTCCCCTAACATTGGAAATCTGTATATTTAATTATCTTTAAAACTCTTATCAGCCTGAATGTAAAATAATGTTACAAATTTCAATATATAACACACGTGCAATAATATGATTTTAACAGTCAATAAATTTATTAAATTTGTGAAGACACATGCAGAAGGATAAAAGATGCACATTTCAATTAGCGAAGGTTAAATGTGCTCAAAACAGAGTCGCTAGGACCATAATGTGATCTGTTTTAATATTTCAGGGACTAAAATTACTAATATCCCTAAAGATTAAGATGTTGATATAGCAATTTCTTGTGGAAACTGGAAACACGGGATAGAGTTACACAAATAGCAAATCAAATAGCTAACTCTTGTGATTGGGATTATGTAAGGAACTTGTTGTTTGTTGGGAAGGAAATCCTTGACAACTGATCAGAAAAATTGTCTTGATATACATGGATAGAAATAAGAAGAAACTTCAACGGTTGTACCAGTATTAGCTGCAACATTTTGCGATGGATCACAAGCATCATGTGTCTGGTCTCAGAAGGAAGGGGAAGAATCTGCATATGGATGAAACAAGAGCAACTTTTATGATTATTATGTTGCAACAATCTTTGTATTTTTAGTAAGAGAAAGAGCCAGACAATTTTCCAGGAGATTTACTTAACTGAGGTTGGTTGGAGTTAGCCGGGAAGATATAATTCCAGAATGAAGATAGAGATTAATCAACCAACATTGAATTTAAAGATTCCATTGATGTCAAATGAGAACAAACCTAGGGAAGAGTACTGCAAATATGTCTGCTGGCTTGGGTAGACATCAAAGAAGAGAGCAGAAGTAAGAAGATGGGTGCAGAGAATGTGGAGGGTTGCTTCTGGAAAAAAGAGATAATCACTAGCTATTACTTCAAAAGTCGAAGCTTAAGAAATTATCATGGGTGATATGTATCAGAATAATCATTAAGTGTCTCTAAGCTGGTGGTTGCGAACTTTTACAAAATTCACCAGTAAGATGAACACCCAAAACTTGTTGCAACACCCAAGCATGTTTAGATAAGGTTGGTAGACTTCACAATTCACCTTTGATCATAAAACATGTTTAGAGTAATTGGTGATAGATGCTGGGGATTTCTGCAGATTGATGCCATTACAAGACTTAGAGTGCACCCTTTTCTCAATACTTAATAGTGCACCTTTAGTGGGATTGTATTAGTGTGTGGTGGTCTCTTAAGTCTATCCGTCAGATTGAAGCTGAGAGAGTAAGATTTACTATTCCAACCACAGTGGTGGAGATACCTTTTTTTTTAAAAAAAAAAAAAAAGCTTTTGTAATCCTAGTTGAGGTTAGTAGAAAAGGTGGATCTGAATCATGTAGTAGAGACTTTTTATTGAATTAATTAATCCCTTCGGACTGAGGATCAATTGTAGCAAAGAATTGATATAAAGAATTTCAAAGATCAAAGTTCTTGCCCAAGATGTCATGACTTGTGTCAAAAAATGCCATATATCAAAATTTAAATTGCAGAAGAGACATCGGTCGCACGAGTAATGGAAGGAGATTTTTGGAAGATTTAATAGGTGGAAAAGAATTATTGAAGTCTCGGGTAAAGATTGCCAAAACATGGTGTTATTACTTGACCCCAAAATTATTGACAGTCCAGAACATTGGCCGAGAGAAGTCAATTTGGCGAGGCATCTAAACCCTAGGCGTAGGACTTCTGAAGTCCCCATGAATCAGGAGTGGTTACATGGAAATAAATGCAGTCCTGCATTAGACACATGCTTATGCACTGATGTATGGATTATGCGAGAGCTCTCTAGAGTCTAGACTGTTAAATCTGAAATTTTGAATTCCTAATTCCTCTTGAGAAGACTAGCCAAACTTAGGCAGCTAATGGATAGTAGCCACCTGGGCGGCAACAACTTTGAGTAAATGGAGACTAATAAAAGTGTAATTATGCCCAGAGATACTCTTCTTGGCTGAATAGTGCTTCCGCATTGGTAAGGAAGATACCCTTAGATTGGGTAGACAATGGGGTGCCCAATTTGAGAGCTTCTATCAGGCACTTGTACTATGTGAGAAGGTCAAGCCAGGAGATTGGAGAGGGAAAATGAGATGTTGCTGAAGTACTTCAACTTTTAGACGGGAAGTGTTGAGGAGCTGAGAAAGCTAGAGTTAAATGAATGAGAGTAACGGGGCAGAAAGAAACAAAGATAGGAAACACCAATGCAGTGAAGATGAAGATATGTATAAATAGTTGGAATGTAAGGGACTGAGCAGCAGGGTAAACTTGTAAGCTTACAACATTGAAATGCCTTTTGAAAGGCTAGCTAAAAAGTAATTTATGATCTTGTGAAGCATAAAATTGGAAATTGTCTGCCCATAGTAATGGTTAGTGCATTTGTTCTTGCCAGTTGTCATCACTTGATGTGCTGGTAAGTGTAGGTTTTATGATTTAACAGATGATGTAAAGGGTGACGTTGCTGTAAGTAAAGACCGGGTGATGTCATGATACGGTAGAAATCAAAATTGACTCCTACATAGGGCCTTTACCATGCTGCCACACATAATATGATATGTTTTAAGCTCAAAGTGGAATTATACAATCCTTATCTGTCTATGGTTTAGTTTGCCACATTGGGATACTTCAGTTTGGATTTCTGATAGAAAATATTAATAAAAAAGAGTTCATTATTTTATAAAATTCCATCAGATTTTGCAATAATGTAAGCCCTCAAAAAGTATTGAGCCTAGGAATAATCCTTGAACCCATTGAGCGACAAATTATGCTATAAGCTGCTGCAGAAGTTCTTCTCAAAGTTTTGAGTAGAGAAGACTGGTTAGTATGCAATGTGGAGAATCACTATGGTAGGAACATACTCTTCATGAGCATCATAATTATCTACTTTTCTGATGGAAATTTACTTAGGATTTACTTGGGTGGTTGAGAAATGCAAACCTAAGAAGGTGCAAGGTTTTACCAGATTTGCTTTTTAACCTGTTATTTCAAAATAGGGGAAAACCTTTTGCTCGATAACAGTTGCTGCATATGTTCCTCTGTGTGATGTTTTGAATTGTCTGGTGAGCAGAGGTTAGGCAATTGTTTATTACAGTTATCTAATGTTTTCTTGTAAAAACAGATGGGCGTTGCTGCTCTGGTGCATCTTTATGTTTTCCCAGCAAAGCCTTATAAGCGTGGGGAAAGATGTGTCAGGAATGTAGCTGTGCTGTCAGATTATGCTGCTCTGGACACCCCACCAGATCCAGAGGAAGTTCGGGACTGTGAAAGGTCTACCCGTGCACGCATTTCTCGGCCTGAAGAGAGAGAGAAGCGTCTAAAATTTCACCAGAGTGTTCGTGATGTAGTTGTTGGAAGTGGTGAAATAGTAAGAATTTCATTCCTTGATGTGTTCTTTTATTGTTTTAGGTATTCTTGTTTTTCTCCCACTGTGTAACTAATGTGTTTTCTGTTATCATATCTTTCAGATAATTGATGATATGAGGTTCACAGTATCTCATGTTGCCGAACCAGTTGAAAGGGGAATTGCTAAAATAAATAAGACTTTCCATCAGATATCAGAAAACGTAAAACGGTATGAAGAGAGGAGGAGGAACTCGAAGGATGACAGTTATGTTGTTCCGCTGAACTCATGGACGAATGAGTTCTCAGAAGTACATGATGATCTTGTTGAAGGGAGTATGAGTGACAGTGGGATGCATGGCAAGAGACCACATCATCAATCCAAAGGGATGTCATCCCTACGGAGATAGTAAACCTTTAATCTGACCTATAGAAAAGTTTAGATTTCATCTTCTAACCATATTGTTCATTCAGTATCCACTGTGGAAGTTTTCCACAGTGAGATAATATGGTAAGCAACCTATATTAGTAGTGCATATGATCATTGAGAAGGCACCTGTCAGGGTTGAAGTAGTGGAAAGATTTGAATAGCTGATGATTTTCATATGTAAAGTTTGGAGGAAAATTCAGATAATGACATGGGTGGAGTAAACTGATTATATAGTTTGTAGCAGGAGGTGAAAGAAAATTTTCAGCTACTAACTTCCGACCGATCTTCGAAAAGAGTACCAACTGTTAACTGTTACTTGTGAATGAATTTTGCACTACACTACATAGTCCTCCAAATGCATATTATTTCATGTTGGTGAACTTCCCTACTTAGTTCTGCATTTTGTTAAGACTTGCAAGCATCTGCGTGTTCATACAATAGACATATAGTGTTATTGTCTACTCCCTATTTTAGCTCATCTGTTTCTGGCGTAGAAGGTTTAGCACCAATAGGTCGTTTAGTTGCTAGTTAGAGTTATGACGTGTTTAGTTATTTATAGGCTAAATCCATCGGCAGCCCCTTAAAGTTGGCACCAATTTTCATTTAGACACCTCAAGTATGCTTTGTTCATTTTAAACACCCCAAGTAGCGGTCTGTTGTTTCATTTGGACACTTTTTGACAATCAACTAAAATTACAAAGTGTGTAATACACTTGCGGATAACATGACATGATGACTAATTAAAAGTTAGACATGTGGCATTTGAGTGTAAAAAAAGTAATTTTAAAATAAATTATTAAAAAGCAACTAATTTTTCAGCAAAAATAAATAAATAAAATTACCTATTTTCTACCCTCCCCACCCCTACCCCATCTGCCTTACGTCCCTTTTGCCTCCCCAACCCTACAACCCTTTTTTGGTTCTTCTTCCATATTTTTAAAAAAAAAATCATTAGATTTTAGGTTTTTTTTTCTTTTTTTTTTTTGTTGTGAATTTTATTTTGAAAATCATATATGACATTCTTCTTCTACTTTTTTGAAAGAAAAAAAGGTGTCTTGTTCTAAAAAATCTTTTCAAAATTAGTGTGATAGTTTTTTAATTTTATTTTTTCATATTTTCTAAGGTTTTTATCATTGATTTTTCATGGTGGGAGGTGGAATAAGTGGTAGGGCTAAAAGGTGAAGAAGAAGACGGAATTTAAAAAAAAAAAAAATCTCACGCGCTCAAAATGGGTGCAGCACACACAATATGTCAAGTCAGTAAAAAGTGTTAAAATGACACAACGAGACTCAACATGAGATATCTAAAATGAACAAAGTCTAGTTAAGGTGTCTAAGTGAAAATTGATGCCAACTTTAAGGGGCTACCGATAGGTTCAACCGTATTTATATATAGAGCTAATTCATGTACTAGTTAATGCATTTTTTATTATATGGGGAAAATTATGTAATTAGAGTTATGACGTGTTTAGTTATTTATATTTAGTGCTAATTCATGTACTAGTTAATGCATTTTTTTTATTATATGGAGAAAATTATGTGGGAGCGCTATTTCTAAATGGGCCTTGCATTGGATGATTTGTATTTAGTCAGGGCTCCAATGCGCTATTCATACCTATTTTAATGGGAAAAATGACAAATATACCCCCGAACTATCGTTAATGGTATATATATACCCTCCGTTATACTTTCCGTTCATTAGTGCCCCTGCCGTCCAAAAATCAGTGCACATTTGCCCCTCACACTAACGAAAGAATTATTTGGTACACGTGGCGCAATCCTACGGCTCAACCCGATTTGACCAATTATTTAACCCAAAATTCGAATACCCACCCATTACCCATTTAACCCACCCGATACACCCATTACCCACTAAAAACGTAAAAAAAAATCCGCGGACCACGACGATAGAGCTATTTCTTCCTCCGATAGAGCTCTTTCTACCACCCATAGATCCGGTAGAAGAGTAAAAATCCACATCATTTTCAACAGTATCGGAGAAAAACATAATATTCCCACAACTCTCTCAAATTTCATCCATGTAACAACGGCAACGTACGGAGCTCCGACGAGTCCATTTTTCTCGAAGAAGGAGCATAGCTAGTGTTGCTACCATTATGATTCTACGCATTATGTGTTTCAACCCCGCCATGTGAGTTGGCAAGAGTACCTAAATAGGTAAACTCTGAACTAGTTTGAGACAATCTTTAAAGCATATGAATATCATTATTAGCATCATTTTTAGCACCATCCCGACTCAGCCCATTGATATTACTATCAGATCTTTGAGTTTTTCGGTCAATTTGTTTCCTTCGCTTTCGTATATGCAAAAAGATAGCAATAGATAGAACAATGACAGTAGCAACAACAGAGATAACAACAGTGACAATGAGTTTAGTTGAAACGGGGTTAGATTTGAAGGTATTTGAGAGGATAATAGAAGAGACATTTTTAGGAACAAAATCAGCAGGGGAAATAGGGGAAGGTGGAAGAGAAGGATAAGTAGGGAAAAATGGATTATTATAACTGTTATTAGGAGTAGTGGAACCTTGAAATGGGTACTCTGTAGGGCCAGAGTAGAAGGTATAAGTGGTTGAGAAGAAGGTGGTGGTGAGTCTAATAGGAAAAAGGGTTCACGGTGAACACGACGGTTGTTGCCTTAGACGCCGGCGGTACGCCGGCGGTGGTGATGGCAAATGATAAGTAGTAGTATTGAGGTGAAAAACAGAGGAAGAAGATGAAGAAGAAAAAATCACCATTGTTAACAAATGTGGGTAATGGGTGTATCGGGTAGGTCAAATGGGTAATGAGTGGGTATTCAAATTTTGGGTTCAATAATTGGTCAAATCGGGTTGAGCCGTGGGATTGCGCCACGTGTATCATATAATTCTTCTGTTAGTGTGAGGGGCAAATGTGCACTGATTTTTGGACGGCAGGGGCACTAATGAACGGAAAGTATGACGGAGGGTATTTATATACCATTAACTATAGTTTGAGGGTATATTTGTCCTTTTTCCCTATTTTAATTATTGGAATCAAGTGTTTTATACAGTACAGGGCAAGGCGTAAGCCCCGAGACATTGGACGTAAGTCCCATAGATCTACAGGGTGTAGTCTCATGTACATTCAATATAGTTTTATAATTTTATTACTAATAAAATAAGCAAAGGTAAACCTTTCAATGATTTATGATTTTTATGTGAGATAAGTATTAATAATCAAAAATGAAGAAAAAAAGTATTATAATTACTATTTGAGAAATATCATTACACCAATAATAAAAATATAATGTAAAGCAAAAAAGGTTTAAAAAAAATTTAAAACGCCCGGCGTACGTTTTTACGCTTAGGACTTACGTTTTTATGCTCGGGGCTTACGCCTCAAATTTTAGGACTTACGCCTTATGGATCTACGTCTGTCTTTAGTTTACGTCCCGTCCCAAGACTCGGCCCAAAAACGTTTTTGAAAATACTGATGGAAATAGTAATATAGAGATCAATTATGAGATAATCCAGAAAGTTGTATGCTTTGGAATTCATTTATTTATGCATTATTCTATGTGGTGACTAGTTATGAAGAGTTTAGTTATTTATATATTACTAGAGAAACAACGCGGGCTAATGTGTACACCAATTATAGAGTTGTGTAATATTAAATTGTAATTGTCCTGTGAATTGGCTATAAAATCAATCTGTTGTAAAAGCATCATATTATTTAGGGCTAATCCATCGGTGGCCCCTTAAATTTGGCACGAAATTTCACTTAGGCACCTCAAGTGGGTGATGTTCATTTTAGACACCTCATGTAGGGTCTCGCTGTGTCATTTTGACACTATTTTGCCAATCAACAAAAATATATGAGGTGTGTGTTTACACTTGCGAATGACGTGTAAAGTGGCAAATTAAATGACGACATTTGTCAAAAAACAATTTGTAGATAATGAATTTTGAGTAAAAATATAAAGTAACCAATGACTCAATGACACGTGTATTTTTGCCCAAATAATTTTTTTAAAACAAATTAAATCAATAAAATCCCCACATGACCCCCCC